>NW_015169172.1:471144-529135 GCF_001447785.1 Gekko japonicus
GGAGCCTGCCGCTCCGCCGGCCTGGAGTGGGTGTTTGGGGGGGGGAAAGCCGGCGGACGGAGCCTACCGGCTCCGTTCGCCGCTGGGCTGAATGGGCTCGGACGGAGCCTGCCGCTCCGCCGGCCTGGAGTGGGTGTTTGGGGGGGGGAAAGCCGGCGGACGGAGCCTACCGGCTCCGTTCGCCGCTGGGCTGAATGGGCTCCTTACTGTTTGTCGGGAACAATGGCCGCTCAGAAGACGCTGGCTGCACGACTGGCTCCCTCCCCTCCCAGCCACCCAGCCAATGGCAGGTAGCATCTTCTGAGTGGCATTTTTTCCGTCCAAACACTAAGGGGGCGCATTTTAGAATTTTGGCACCGACTACTCGATTATAATAAGGAGAGATTGGACTTATTGGCACCCTTCACTACCCGAAGGAGTTTCAGAGCAGCTTACAATCCTTTTCCCTTCCCCTCACACAACAGACACCCTGTGAGGTAGATGGGGCTGAGAGAGCTCTGAGAGAACTGCTCTTGAGAGAACAGGTCTGAGAGAACTTGTGACTGACCCTTGGTCACACCAGCAGCTGCATGTGGAGGAGTGTGGAATCAAACCTGGTTCTCCCAGATTGGAGTCCCCGCTCTTAACCACTACACCAAACTGGCTCTCAGTAGATCGGGGGAGCAAGATATGAAAACAAGTGGAAAGCTGGGTTTCAGGATGCTGTTTGTTTTAATCAAAAGCACACTTTATGTGTTAAATTCACCTTTAATTAATATATTCTTTGAAAGGGATCCATGTTTTATGATGGGACAATGTTAACTGCATACTTTACAAAATACTAAGGGAAAATGGATTCATCTGCTGCTCTTCTTACATTACCCTTCAGCTCAAACTGAGCCATTCTGTGCCTTTAGAAGGGAATTAATCATTACAAACTGATGCCCTCTGGCTACATAAATTATACATAACTTTCCTTTGGAATCAGGGTGTAAGCTTGTTCTGCCATCTGATTCTCTGAAACTACATATGGCAAAGATGGCTAGAGCTGGCTACAAATATATGCTAAAAGTGTGGTCACTTTCAATATAATGTTCACAGAAGAGCTTCTCTGCCAATCATCAGTCACTACTCACACTGATAATCTCACTGCTGAAAATCATTTGCTACTTCTGTCCCGAGTTTATATGGAGTGAGCTGAAAGCACCAGTCAAAAGCAATATGCTGCTTAGAGGCCCAAGTGTTTAAGGTATTATTTATCATTCTTTAACCTTGTATGCTAATATTTTTAGCTAGTTATGGTCCTGCTCCAACAATCCTTATATACAGCACTAGACTGCAAGCGAGACTATGCAATCGAAGGAAGGGAATAAAGGGACTGATAGGAGTCCCTTACTTTCCCTCCTTCCTTGTGACCCAAATACAATGTACAGTACTAACCACTTTGGGCAGTACATACACATCCCTGATACAACAACAGCTACCTTATAATCACCCCCTGGGTGCGGTATGTGAGATGCTCTTAGCTGTGTAATACGCTTTTGCATGTGTGGGAACTGCTCTGGAGGGGTAGTGTGCACAAGGAAGCCACAATTTGCATGTGTAACACAACCCAGCAAGTGTATTTGTAATGTTAATTCCATAAGGCATACATAACATAATAATGATTTGATTTATATATTTTTCTTCTGAAAAAATCTATGAAAATATTTTTATAAACCATTTATATCTGACTTGTGACACACTTCTATGGGAATAAATTTATGTTGTTTGCTTTCTAAAGGCATGTACAACTTTGAGGCAGTATTTCTGATGGACAGCAGAAATTGTAAAGAGCTTGAATGTGTTTTGTGTAATCTAAAATTACATGAAATCCAGAAATAAGTTTAAAAGATTATGAAAAAGTAGCTGGCACCAATGCACAGCCAGAGGCATACAATGAAAACTAATACATAATGTGGAAATATTTATATAGTTAATTTTTTCCTCAGGATGATAAAGTACTGACATACAGTATAATACATTTGGCACTATATTTGCCATTGGTCCAGCAATTGGCAAAAAATTGTTTCCTCTATATTTATATATATTTATATATTATATATAAATCTGTATTTAATTAAACATTCGATCTGGCTAGGCATATTTTACTATTTATAAAAATATTTAGACAGTAAGCTCACGTTGAATAACTAGATCTACTGTGTTCTGGAAACTCTTCAGTAGTAACACAGCTTTTTCGTGTTCCATATGTACAAAACTGTGTCCATTTGCCTGTAACAGAAAAAACAAACAATCATTGTGGCCGCATGGAGCATGAAGGTCTGTACAAGTAATACAATAATACAGAAATAGTTGAAGAGTGAGTCAAGTACACTTATTTTCCCTATGCATTAGCTGCATGAAGTTGTCAGCATGTTCATGTGCAACCCTATGTCAGTGTAGCCATCTTTAAATTACACGCACATTTGTTTCATGGCCATTATATTAGTGTCTGTAGTCTAATCATGCTTTCAATTTACAGAGTTTTGTCACTGAGGACAACTGCACAGAGAAAGACTACTGTGTTTATCATCAGACTGGGCCCTGTGCATGTAAGTACACAAGAGGGGGGGGGGGAAACCCAGCCTTCAACTGGAACTTCATTATACCTTGCTGCATTGGACCCACCACACATCAGCTGATAGATGATTGCAGCTGTCAGAGCTGGCAGTACCAGTCTCATGTGTGAGAGCTGAGAGGCCTGAGCTCATTCACCTCCCCCATTTTCAAGTGATTAGCAATGGCCATCTGTCAGAGAGATCCACATATGCATGCTGCTGCACATGAAGATCAACACATGGCCTGTAACAACCACTAAGTGACAACAGCAACAACTGAAATGCCAGCATGTGGGAGCATGCATCAGCTATGTAAACGTCAGACTTTTTGCCAAAGAAACCCAGGTTGTCAGGAAGGAAGGAAGGAAGGAAGGAAGGAAGGAAGGAAGGAAGGAAGGAAGGAAGGAAGGAAGGAAGGAAGGGGTGCTAGGAGAACTACAGAATTAGGACAGGAAATATCAGCATCAGCTTAAAATGTCAAATGGGCATATTCTTACAGCTTTGTAAGTAGATATAGCTTTCCTATCATCAAAATTCTAACTCATGAGGGTTATAAAACGAAAATGCAGTTTCATAGCAATCCGTATTTTACATAAACTAATATTGATGGACACAACTGTAACACACAAGGAGTATGCATTGTCTACCTAGAGTTGTATTCTATAAGTTATCAAGGGCTACTGGCTGACATTTCTGAGTAGTGAAGAATTATGCTTTATATAAAGCTCTTATATTGCATTGTGTGTCTGTATATTCTTCATATCAAAAGCAATGCTTTTTCACTCATTGAGGTAACATCCATTGTCGTTTTCACCAAGAAGCAGGATGTACCACAGCATTTATAAGGCTTCAGCTGGGCAAGTTTTTTTTTTTTTTGTTTAAACAAAGTGTAGCCATGTCTGAATATTGGTAGACTTGGGTGCACATCTTTGTTCTTTTCAAACTGGTTATATGATGGATACTTGAGCCTGCAGTGAGGAAAAACAAAAGTTTAACTGAAAATAAAAACGGTGGGGTAAGAACTGTTTCCTAACAGCTCCCCCCCCCCCACATCCATCTTCAATGAATTAGGAACTAATCCTTCTTTCAGAATAAAATGGTACAATAGAAATGTACCCAGTGTAATTATGAGATACTGAGTTGTATGAGTAGTTACGGAATAAACCACTTGTAGATTTAGAAGTTCCACTCCCTCCACTGGCATAATCAGAAATACTGATGAGATAAGACAGGGAGTAGCACGGAGGAACTAGGTAAAGGAAGGAAATTTTAAAACTGCCCACAAGAGACTTTCAATCACTAGAAAATTCCACTAGAGGCAAAAGAACTGCTATAGCTCTATGGCATACTACTACTTTCCTTCCTGTAGCCCTCTGAATTGGAATCAAGCCTGAAGAGACCCGAGACCCACTGCTTGCTCTTTAAGTTCGTCTTAGAGCCTGGTAATAATGAAGAGTGAAGCATCCTTCTTTGGCTTGATTAATATGTATATTAAATTCTCAACAATGGCCCAGTCTGTGGATACTTAAATCCAGAGAATGGGACCATGAACAGACAAGATAGATCTTTCTACAAACTTGAGAAAAGCCCCAGGTTTTCAGAAAAAATCTGAAAACTAAACCCCACAAATAATAGCAGCGGTGCCAGTAGCTTTAAGAAATGAATGCCCTTTGGGGAAGGGGCACAGCTCAGAGATATAGCATCTGCTTGGCATGCAGAAAGTCCCAGGTTCAATTCTTAAGCCTCTCCAGTTGAAAGTAACAGGTAATGGCTGAAGTGTAAACTTCTATCTGAAACCCTGGAGAGCAGCTACCAGTCTGAGTAAACATAGATTAATCAGTTAGCAAAACAATGTGGGGTGGGGTGGGGACAGACAATTCCACATTATTGTGCAGGTTATTAACCAAATCTGAACTTAAAGATAACATTTTCATTATTTTCCAGTAACATTGTAATTCAAAGTACAGTAATGGCTTTTGGAATTCTTGTATGAGGACACACATATATGGTATAAAGCACTTCTACAAACATTAAAAGAATTAATTCTAATTTACCTGAGCTGCATAAAAATCCAACATTGTCAAATTCAATATATGTGGTAATTTGGGCTTTTGTTGGTTATAGCATTCATTTTCTGTCATTTTTTCTTGCATTTTTACTAACAGAAGCTTGTCAGTTTATTCCAAATTTTATAAATGGTATATATAATCTTACAAATATCTGTTTCATCCTCCATGCTTCATCCTCACTTAATTTGTTTTGGATTATTGTTTCACATTTGTTTCAAAATTGTTTCAGTTTTGATTAAAATCAGATAATTTTATTTTTTTCTTCTCTGTGCCTGGAATTGGGTGAAAATCCCCTAGATGATAAGAGACATTGCACATACACTTTCTTTGCTTTCTTTTTTTTAAAGATGAAACCCACTTCAACCATTTTGTAGGTAGACAGTTTCTAGGGTTATTTTTATGGGAGGATTCCTTCTGAACTCAAGTCTGGTCATCACTGGTCAGAAAACATGGCAAAGAAACTTACAAGTATCTTTTTGTCCTCTCTATTTGAACATACTATTAATGTTTTCTTATTGCCAAAAAACGGTTACAAGTTTTTTGCAACTAGTCCAGCACCTACACCCATGAGAATTCACAGTATAGTGTGCCATATATCAAACCACTTTTGAATCGAACTTTCAAAAAACGTTAGTAATATTTGTCTAGAGTTCAATGGTGTACATGGTCCCTTTCTCTTAATTTTGCAACAGCGGTTTGAGATGGTGGAATGGGAGACTGTGACTGCCTGAAGTTATCTAGTAAACATGGTGAGTCAGTAAAGATTTGACCCATGTTTGCATGGTCTAAGGCTGTGATGCCTACACATTTAGTTGGTGGTAACATCACAGAAAACAGTGATATCACCTCATATGACATCAGAAAGCAGTCATCCTGGTTTAATTCAGAGTTTAATTCAGCACTGGTTCAGGCAAACCAGTATTTGAGCAATTGTCTTTAAGCTGAATCCTGATTTCACAAAGTAGTTTAAACAAAGTGTAGCCATGTCTGAATATTGGTAGACTTGGGTGCACATCTTTGTTCTTTTCAAACTGGTTATATGATGGATACTTGAGCCTGCAGTGAGGAAAAACAAAAGTTTAACTGAAAATAAAAACGGTGGGGTAAGAACTGTTTCCTAACAGCTCCCCCCCCCCCACATCCATCTTCAATGAATTAGGAACTAATCCTTCTTTCAGAATAAAATGGTACAATAGAAATGTACCCAGTGTAATTATGAGATACTGAGTTGTATGAGTAGTTACGGAATAAACCACTTGTAGATTTAGAAGTTCCACTCCCTCCACTGGCATAATCAGAAATACTGATGAGATAAGACAGGGAGTAGCACGGAGGAACTAGGTAAAGGAAGGAAATTTTAAAACTGCCCACAAGAGACTTTCAATCACTAGAAAATTCCACTAGAGGCAAAAGAACTGCTATAGCTCTATGGCATACTACTACTTTCCTTCCTGTAGCCCTCTGAATTGGAATCAAGCCTGAAGAGACCCGAGACCCACTGCTTGCTCTTTAAGTTCGTCTTAGAGCCTGGTAATAATGAAGAGTGAAGCATCCTTCTTTGGCTTGATTAATATGTATATTAAATTCTCAACAATGGCCCAGTCTGTGGATACTTAAATCCAGAGAATGGGACCATGAACAGACAAGATAGATCTTTCTACAAACTTGAGAAAAGCCCCAGGTTTTCAGAAAAAATCTGAAAACTAAACCCCACAAATAATAGCAGCGGTGCCAGTAGCTTTAAGAAATGAATGCCCTTTGGGGAAGGGGCACAGCTCAGAGATATAGCATCTGCTTGGCATGCAGAAAGTCCCAGGTTCAATTCTTAAGCCTCTCCAGTTGAAAGTAACAGGTAATGGCTGAAGTGTAAACTTCTATCTGAAACCCTGGAGAGCAGCTACCAGTCTGAGTAAACATAGATTAATCAGTTAGCAAAACAATGTGGGGTGGGGTGGGGACAGACAATTCCACATTATTGTGCAGGTTATTAACCAAATCTGAACTTAAAGATAACATTTTCATTATTTTCCAGTAACATTGTAATTCAAAGTACAGTAATGGCTTTTGGAATTCTTGTATGAGGACACACATATATGGTATAAAGCACTTCTACAAACATTAAAAGAATTAATTCTAATTTACCTGAGCTGCATAAAAATCCAACATTGTCAAATTCAATATATGTGGTAATTTGGGCTTTTGTTGGTTATAGCATTCATTTTCTGTCATTTTTTCTTGCATTTTTACTAACAGAAGCTTGTCAGTTTATTCCAAATTTTATAAATGGTATATATAATCTTACAAATATCTGTTTCATCCTCCATGCTTCATCCTCACTTAATTTGTTTTGGATTATTGTTTCACATTTGTTTCAAAATTGTTTCAGTTTTGATTAAAATCAGATAATTTTATTTTTTTCTTCTCTGTGCCTGGAATTGGGTGAAAATCCCCTAGATGATAAGAGACATTGCACATACACTTTCTTTGCTTTCTTTTTTTTAAAGATGAAACCCACTTCAACCATTTTGTAGGTAGACAGTTTCTAGGGTTATTTTTATGGGAGGATTCCTTCTGAACTCAAGTCTGGTCATCACTGGTCAGAAAACATGGCAAAGAAACTTACAAGTATCTTTTTGTCCTCTCTATTTGAACATACTATTAATGTTTTCTTATTGCCAAAAAACGGTTACAAGTTTTTTGCAACTAGTCCAGCACCTACACCCATGAGAATTCACAGTATAGTGTGCCATATATCAAACCACTTTTGAATCGAACTTTCAAAAAACGTTAGTAATATTTGTCTAGAGTTCAATGGTGTACATGGTCCCTTTCTCTTAATTTTGCAACAGCGGTTTGAGATGGTGGAATGGGAGACTGTGACTGCCTGAAGTTATCTAGTAAACATGGTGAGTCAGTAAAGATTTGACCCATGTTTGCATGGTCTAAGGCTGTGATGCCTACACATTTAGTTGGTGGTAACATCACAGAAAACAGTGATATCACCTCATATGACATCAGAAAGCAGTCATCCTGGTTTAATTCAGAGTTTAATTCAGCACTGGTTCAGGCAAACCAGTATTTGAGCAATTGTCTTTAAGCTGAATCCTGATTTCACAAAGTAGCCATGGTTAAAATAAACCATGGTTTTGTACTGTGTCCAAGTCAATGAGTGATATGGTGTGGGGGATGATGCTCAAAGGGGAAAAAGTTTACGAAAATCAAAAAGATTGCTGTGTGAAATACTGGACATGACTCAAAGAACTCTTGGATCCCTCCAAATAGCATTGCCTACCTAAACCATTGTACTAATCCAGAATCATGTGTATACAGAGCTGCTTGTTCAGATTTCCCCTTTTCACGGATCACAGTTCTGTCATCGTGCATTGATATCCTCTCCATTTATGAAAGTGGGAAAACCCTTGCACATGGAAAAGGGCTGGGCATTATCTAGATATTCACTTGCTCCCAAGGGGACTATAAACTTAGGGCATTTATCTACATCTAGGTATTTGGAATGGAAGTGAGAAGACCTGGTATAAAAGTTACAAAAAGAGGGTTGCATTATCAAGTACGAGTAATCAAATATACTGCTTTTCTATAGAAGGAAGCAAGAAGTGTCATAATGAAGAGAGAGCTCAGACATTAAAGAGAAAACCCTTTAATTTGATTCAATATTGTTTTAACAAATATCAGGAAAATAATTTAAGAGAAAGAGTACAAATTCCAGACAGATTAAAGACATTCAATGAAGCCTTGAATTAAGTGTGCAAAATCTCAAAGAACTACTTTCTGGTAGCCAGCCTGATGCTGACCACTATTTAGATTCTGGGTATTTTGTAAAGGCTGATGGTCCATCATGTTATAATAAATGGCCTTGGTACAAAAACATCTGTCTGCACATGTCCCTTTCTCATTGGATGGCCTAAATTCTGGCTTCCAACCTAAGGACCGAAACCCCCTAACTTGTATCCATTTACTCCAGAATAGTCCTACTGCTTTTTTTAAAATAAGAAAGGGAGTGGGTTTCAGATGGTCCTTTGATCGGAAACAAGAAAACTCATTCCCATTTTTGGTTCTGTTTGTCAGATCTAGATACAGTGCAACCATAAGAAATTATTTCTATCCCAGCATTTAAATCACTGAATCAGAACATAATCCCTATACATGCAGCATGGATCATTTGATATATGGGATGTTGGCTGGTGTAATTCATAAACCATCTTTCAGCCTCAGGCCCTCCTTCTTCTACAACTTTTGCCTGAAAATTAGATGTAGTTGGCTACAAAGAGCATATGAATATGTGAGTGCTCTTAGACTTCACTGCTATAATGACACATGCTATAGGATGAGTGTCACAAATGGAGGCAGAAAAAGCAAAAGGAATCCTAGCCATTGTCTTCTGAAACAAATGGGTTATTTAGGGCAGTATTAAAGAAGACATATGTTATAATTTTCTCAAAAGTACAGAAACCCAAGAGAAATAAAAGTGAAACTTAGGACCTCAAAACTTTCTAAATCAAGGAAATGCTATGTGAATAAATCCAAGCCTATCTGGTTCCATCTGGAATTGGCAGAGTTATACTTTCAAGCTCACATGGTTGCAGTCCTAAAAACATCAACTGTATGTCAAAGATATATTTAATGTCAAAATAGTAATTACTTTCCCACTCTGGTGAAAGATGGCAAGTGAAACGGAGGTATAATACTGAACCAACAGATCATATATGATCTCCTTCATACATTAGCCTAGAAAGTAATTGCCTCTAATAAGATGCATTCTAGACTTCCGAGAAAAGGAGTATGATTCCAGATAAAACTTGTTCAATTTTCCTTTAATTGGGCCTTGAAATAACAACTAACTGGTTTGTGCCATTGGAGCTATCGGACTCGGAAGTAGCTTTTGTTACTGGAAATGTCTGTTGATGAGCCGTAGCAATCTATGAGGCTGGCAAACAATATTCATCTCTGTTTCCTTAACTCAGACATTCTGATGATGCTTTATAAGAGGGCTGTGTGAGTTGATTTTTTTCCCAGATGATTTTTTTTCAGGGGTTAGGAGATATTCACGGGTTCATGTATACTCATTGTCATCTGCAATAAGAACAAATGTATTTCAGAACCTCATTTGCCAATTTTGGTTAACAAAATAATAATTACGTTTAAATTTATTGTAATACTCACCATGGAACCACCCCAGGTTTGCTGGCCAGAGGTCAGAGTAATAACCAGGTTCTGAAATCTGAAAAAGGAAAGTATTGTGGCTGTGGTTTGGCTACTTTGCCACTGCCCACTTCATTGATAACTGGTATTTTGAATGCCAGCAATTTCTACTGGAGACATAAGACACAATCCATATGCTAAGGAGCATCCCTAACAGGATAATCACATGACACAGAAGTGCTCAACCAATCCCTGTTTGGCCATTTTCTCACTATCTATAGTAGAGTTGAGTTCTAACAGAGAAAGGGCCAAACTCAATGGGACAGCAGCATGTTAGTGTGTTTAAACATAAGTTTGCCAAAATCAAGTGTAAATGAAGAGCGTGTCAATTTTGAAAGGAAATGAGAGTAAGTGGATAAGGGCAGCTGAATATTCCTTATGCTTGTACTTATCTTCCATTGTCCCTTCCTTAAGAACATTTCTTCCAGTTAAGTTATATCAGGATATATGTAGAACAAAAACATCTTAGAAAGGAAAACTAGGAGCTGCAGGAGATAGCATCCCCACCACAGTGTCCCCATTTTCCTCATTAAAAAAAAGAAAAGCAGACTTCAACCTATTTGTTTCAGTTGGCTGTTTCTTAAGCTTCAGGATTCACTATCAGATTTTGTTAGTTTATTTATTTATTTTCTGTTGCTGAATTGTCTTGTATTATTTTGTACAAGCAGGGACCCATGAGACTTACAAGGAGAATCCCATCCTTCCCCTGCAGGAACCTACCATACTCACAGGGGAGGAGGAATATTTCCTACTTTCTCCCTCCCTCTGCCTACCTGCCTATCCATTCCACTCCTCACTGCTCTGAATGCTCCCCATCCCTCTGGATCATATGAAGAGGGTAATGTTGCATCTCCCACTCTTTCTCTGCTACCTGCCTGTATTGCTAATTCCTCAGCAGCAGAGGGGGGAGGTAGGGGGTAGGGTGGCTCCCAGTCTTTCTCTCCACCCACAGAGCTGAGATAGCAGTGGTGGGACTGCCCTTGGCAGTGGCTGTCAGTCACCCTCCCCTGTCCAACTGCCCACCCGCCTGCTGAGAAGCAGCAGCACATCATAGCTAGGAACAGCAGTGATGTCATCCAAACACATCATCAACCTGGCTTGCTCCCGTGCCATTCAGTGTAATTTGTCTGCACTTGTTCAGACAACATTCCTCTCTTTTTGGTGGATTTAATTCATCCCCGTTTTGGTGTTAGTATTTTCCAGCAAAACTTTTGAGTCCTCCAGGTCTGCAAAAAAATAATAATATTCTTTGTGTCTCTACATGGCTCTGATCCATGAAATCAAGTATCTGCAGATGGATATATTGATTTCTCACCTGAGTTACAGCTACTTTAATGTTTATTATTTTGGGGATGGGGATGTTGAATATTTACAGCTGTTATAGTTGTTGCAGCTAGGGTTTTTTTAATGATGCTGTTCTTGTATGTGTTTTGATTGTTTTAAGGTTAGGCTTTGTTCTATCTTGTTGTACTTGGTTTCTAACACTGTTGAACATATCTTCGACAAATGGGATTAAAAAATCTTAAATAAATGCCTCCATTTTACATGCAAGTGGTACAGTTCTAAGTTTAAATAAATGGTTCCGTCAGCACCATGTTTTACTTTGGCCCTTATTCTTCAGCATAATGGAATCCTGAAAAGGATCTCTTCTGAGAATGGCCAAGCATTATTATAAAAAGGCTGAACAAGCAAGTTTCTTACTGCCTAAAAAAAATGAAGTAGGCAGAAGATACAGGGATTTTCCCGCTAAACAAAAATATTTCCGATGTGAGCGGTTTTCCTGTACAAAGCATCATTAAAAATATGACTAATCCAGCATAACGTCACTTGTAAAATTATACAGTCATAAAACTACAAACATGACTTAACATGTAATGTTCTAAGACTGTAATCTTATGCATGTGTCTCCACTGAATTTACTATGTCCTATATAAATATTTATAGGATTGGGCTACAAGTGTATGTGCTATTCATACAAATATGCAGAAAGCTATACAATTCTACCCAGAAATACATATATTGAATATCAATATGGATGTAGCAGTAGTAGTAGTAATAGTAAGTCTGACTATTATTTTCAGTTGTAGTTTAAGAAGTTCCACAAAGGGGAGACCTGTTATTCAAACAATAAGTACACATATACAAGAAATCCTATTAAATATTTCAATCCCCTCATTCCAAAATAGATTTTAAAAACAGTTAAGTAGAGAATGGAACAAAAATTGTTCCTTTTAGCAGTGCTATTATAGTGTATTTGTCATATTTTGCATTTGCATGTAATTTCACGTTCAAAAGACATGCTGGATTTTTCTTGGCTTTAAAGCCATGGACTTTCTACTTGGCAACTTTTGAATCCTCATCTGTTTGTTATGTAGTGTAGCCTCTCTCCTCTTGCATTAACAGTTCTAGAGCCTACACTCAGAAATGTAACAGAAAATGTAATTGTATGAAGGCAACCCATTCATGTCATGTGAACAACCATCCATGTATTTACTGCCACTTTTGTTATACAACTGCAAACTGCAAAAAAGGAAGTGTTGCCTGGCTAGATCTGTGTGGACAGCTTTTTTCATGCACCAGAATTTGCAACTGGAACTGTCTGGATGTGACTGCATGGTCAAGTGGCTACAACTCCACTGATAGGTTGTGTGAATCAGGTGTAACTGATGACATGGTTCTAGGGAAATTTGCCAGTTCACACATGCATACTCATCTCTTGTAATATTAAGTAATGACTTGATTTGTGAATATACCATCATAGACAATCACTAGAAAGTACTTTCCTATCACTAGGTAATATGTATAAATAAGAATGGAGGTCTACTATTTAGACAGTAAGCAAACATTGGGGGAATTTATGGAAGACATTTTAAAACAAACCGAGCCCCTCTTGCTTAAGTAGAGTAGAATTAACCAGGTTTCAATACCAGTGAGGGTTGAGATACCTTTTTTTTTTTGCGGCCTATGTCTGTGGAAAAGCCTCCAAAAAGTGGTAAAAGTGGCTTGTACCCTCCTGAATGTGTAGCAAGTCTGCAAGATCAATAGCTTTTGGGGCACTTTGAGCCTGGCCAAAGCCTGCTAGTGTGGTATGAAGTAGTTTTAGATTCATTTTTAAATAGGCCATTAAATGTATTTTATACCTGTTGCTCTAATGTTCTTTTATCCAGCTGTTTTTATATTGTTGTTACCTGCCTTGGATCCTGTGATGCTTAGGAGAAAGGTGGGTATATAAATACTTCAAATAAATACATATTTGTACAACTGAATAAAGACATAATAATCACATTCAGTTTGACGTGGTAAGGCCATCAAGAGAATGTTTCTTATGAATGTTCCCACATGAAATGAATTCTATAGGAAAGGGGGCACCACAGATAAACCCTTCCCCTTTGGTTGTGAACCTAGCTTCACAAGACCAAGGTATCCTGAGGAAGCCTCACATGAAGCAAGAAAGATTTCTAAGGCTGACAATGATCTGATTCTCTACAATTCTCTCTGTGTCGTCATTTATTCTATTTTAGACGAGTTCTGCAACTAGTAAATTTTAGTGGCAATGCTACTAACGCAGTCCATTACATAAGCCCACACAATACTTACAGTGTGAAAATGAAAAATAAAGTCTGATAATAAGGTCTTTAACACACTAAAACTGAACCTGGAAACCTGAGCAAATCAGAGAATCCAGTCAATGTGATGTGGATAAGAGTAATAGTAAGGCTCTAAACATAAATCCTGATTATATTTAGCCTGACCATTTAAATGTTGACTGTTGCTCCATACTTTTATGACTTACATTTTACTTTATTTAATTTTTGTATTTCTAAAACTTTGGTGAACTGAGATCTTTAAGAAAAATGACAGGGAAGTTTATCAGAATGGCTGTTGCTGTGGTAGTCAACAAAGAACGGAGCACAGAGCACAGCCCATCCACCTGAAACATAAGAGGTGAGTCCAAGCTGCTGTGGGGAGGCAGGGCTCACTCTCCAATCCTTTTTTAGCCTTAGGAAGTTCTAAATGAACACTCTGGACCATCACAAAATCCCAAGGGTGTGATGCAGAGAGACCACAAAGAAGAAAGAAGGAACTGTGTACGAGCTAACCAAAGGTTAACCATGAAGGGACTGTTGATATTTTTGGGAAAAGTCAGGTCAGCTGTAAGTAGTGCCAGGAGTTTTCCTTGTGAGGTTCCTCCTCTCCTCATTAATTGTCATTTCTCATCTCAGTGTGATTAATCATACATGCCAATTATCCCAAAATCCAGAAGGACATAAAGAAAAATTGACTACTTTGGTTTAATTCTATACTACTTTTGTTGAATAAGTCCAATTTCACACAGTAAATCTGAGACTGTAAGCACTGCTATTATGCAAACTCCGGTTTAGGGTACACGAATGAGCAGCATTCATGAAATCTGCATTGATTTGCTATGTAATCAATACACATCAGCAGTGTTTTCTGACAGTGAAAGGAAAGTTGAATCTTTGTCTCAGATTTCTACAAAGGATGATAATCCAATTATATTTTGGATTATTATGAAGCTGTACTTATTATGTGCACAAGCCATAGGGAACTTCTACCAAGTGGCAGAGAAATGGACTGGAAGTACAGCTGTAAGAAAAGCTCTGCTCCCTTGCAACTTCCACTTATTTTTATGAGACCTGTACAGTAGAAGTTCCTGCTCAATATACTGGATGCAAAGAACATCTGCCTTTTTAAAAATTTCACCAGTTCTTTTGCTACAGTGGCATATTAGAAAAAAAGGCAAGGGAATGACAGTCTGTCTTCCAGTGGCAAGTTCCTCCCCCCAGCTGTTCACAGAATAATACAATGCCTGCTTATTTACATAACATAATGGAGTGCACTGCTTTAGACCATAGGTGGGATCCCATCTGAATGCCTCACTACGTTAAAAACTCCCTGCAAGCAGAACATTGCACATTAGGAAGAGGGTACAGCATTTTTTACTCAGTTGTGCTATTTTTTTGTCTTTTCAGGGAGTCACTTATGTGGGGCAGGTCTCTGAAGTAGGGCCCACAGCCTATAATCTGAATTGTTGCTACCTCTATCTGCTGCATACTTAGATATATTATTATTATTATATTTGATTATATACCCTAAAGCCTAATTTGCACATGCAGCAGAATAAAAGCTTTATCTACACTAGGTCTTTTTATACTGCAGGTAGGAAGCTGTTCCATGAAAAAAAGCTCCATGTATTAAAAAAAAACAGCATGTGAGGGAGAAGGCCACATTAAATCCTTGGGACACATATCCACATGACCTGAGTGTGAGGGATGGGCATGAATTCATAAATGAACCATGGTTCGAGCACAAACCAGGCCAGTTCGTGGTTCGCAAACTGGGGGTTCAGGATAACTGCCTCCCACAATCCACCCACGAACCTCCATGGAGGTTTGTGAAGTTCGTGGGAAAGTTCAGAGGGCATTTAAATACCCTCTGAGCTTACTTCCTGGTTGGTGGCCTGATCGGAAGTGAGCTCTGAAGGCATTTAAATGCAATCGGAGCCCACCACTAGGGACCCGAGTGAGTTCCAAAGGCATTTAAATTACCGTGGAGCTTATTTCCAGGTCAAGCTGCCTAACCGGAAGTAAGTCCCAAAGGCATATAAATGCCTTTGGAGCTTACCTGGGTCCTGGGTGGTGGGCTCCATCAGCATTTAAATGCCTTCAGAGCTCACATCCAGGTGGGACTGCAGCCCCATGAACTTCCTGAGCCACGAACCAGTTTGTGGAATGGAGAAATTCATGGAAGTTTGTGGTTTGGAGTTAGGGCTGCCAACCCCCCCGGTAGGGCGGAATTCCCCCCGCCCCGGAGGCCCGTTACCCGACGCCGGGGAATCCGGGCCCGGGGGGAACTCCGCCCCGGCGTGCGTGTCACCGGAAGTGACGTCGCACGCTGGGGGCGGGGCCACGCCATTTGAGGGGAAAACAAAGAGTTTTCCCCTCAAATGGCAGCCATTTGAGCCCCCGCCGCTACATTTTCGTGAGTTGGCGACCCTATTTGGAGTTCGTAAAAACCACAAACCACAAACCTCTGTTTTTCCTGGTTCATGCCCATCCCTAGACCTGAGTACTTTTCAGAATGCATCTGAAATGAGAATTCCTCAACACTATAGTAATAGGCCCAGAAAACACCCTCTCTGGTTGCCCCTTAAAAGGGTGGAGAATAAGACAGATGAGATTGAGTGCAGATGCAGCAATAAGCCACATCTCAAATCTGATACTTTTTTTCTGGTTCAGTACTACAAGAAAATACATGGTTGGGCACAGAATAAGGGCACTGAAGGTTCTCTTCCTCAAAATTTCACAGCTATTTCACAGCAGCCAACATGCCACTGATGATAAAGATTTATGTATTTAGGCATTTTACCCCATTTCTTTCCCCATGAGGGACCCAAAGCTGTTTACAAAAAAACAAAATACAGCCAACTTAAAATGAAAAACAAAACTAAACTAGAGCAAACAAAAGACTACACTAATGACATCCCGGGGTGGTCCACTAGGCTAACTCATTCAACACTGTGGCTAAGAGCCAAGAGCCTTGGGCTAACTGTCGTTTCATCCTACAGTAATGGTTTAGATACTACCTTGGACTACTTTCTGTGTTATTTAATTTCCAAGATTTAGGTCTTCTGTGAATGAGATAACATGGCTAATTTAAAAGCTGTTATGAAAACCCATGGAGAGATTGCCAGCAGCTGTGTTTGTCCACAGCAAAATTCAAAACCAAAAGTTACATCATCCAAAATAACATAAGAAACCATGCAACCGTCAAACATCAAGGGCTAAACAGAACCATTCTTATGAACTGTGCTGTTCTAACTACTAAAATACCGCAAAAGGAAGTCACTTTAGGTGCCTGGATATCACACCTGTGATTAAAACTTTACTTCAGTGTAAAAGAAATGGTAGTGAAAACGTGACACAGATTGTAAGGTAAACCTGTGTGGGCAAATATAGACATCTGGCAGCATGCAAAATATCTAACCTAGGCTCCAGCTGCTGCTGAGCAGCTGAAAAAACAACAGGTGGAGGGCCCAATCTGAGTGGGAGAAAGGGCAGGTGGGAAGATCAACCCTTTTCCTGCTCATGGCACTTTCCTTGCAACTTGTACCATCTCCCAATGCAGCTTTGCAGCTGTTAGGTGATAAACAGGAGTCTTAGACCTACATCTGCCACTGAATTCTAGTTTGACACTGGGGGTATCCACTGAACTATTGGACCGGGGGTACTATATATAACCAGACCATTTATAGGTGGTTCAAGTGGTTAAGACACTGAACTGCAGACCGGAAGGTCAGTAGTTCAGCAGTTCAAGGCCCGAGTGCCACATGATGGAGTGAGCTCCCATCTCTGGTCCCAGCTCCTGCCAACCTAGCAGTTCAAAAGCAAGAAATTGCAAGTAGATAAATAGGTACCACTTCGGTGGGAAGGTAACAGCGTTCCGTGCACCTCGGCATCTAGTCATGCCAGCCACATGACCACAGAAACATCTTTGGACAGCGCTGGCTTTTCGGTTTGGAAACGGAGATGAGCACCGCATCCTTAGAGTCAGATTCGACTGGCTTTCGAGCAAGGGAAACCTTTACCTTTACTAGAATCATTGGACCAAGCCAACAGCATTCTAACTGCTGAAGCAAACACAGAAATGTACTTGGATTCTTTTGCAAATTCAAATTTGCAACAGCCACAAAAATTTTGTGGGTTTCTTTCCTTTTTTATGTGGAAGACAATGGATGATACTTGTTCTGATGGTGTCTATTTAAAAAGAAAGAAGCCTGCAGTGAATGAAAGACAAAGAAGTAAGAAACAGGATTTGGGGGTGACTGAGTGCAAACGTGTGTGTGTGTGTGTGTGAATGAATGAATGAAAGAAAGAAAGAAAGAAAAAAAGAATGAGTAGAAACATATGACTTTATGATAGGCATATGCTAAAATCAGAAATAAAACCCTAAAATCCCCACCCTAAAGGCAGCAGAAACATTGTTTTATTTCCTTAACAGACATTCCCACAGCCAAAGAAATGAGATTAAAAAAACCCCAAAAACTAAATCTTGGCAATAACTATACATCTAAAATCAACAAAACTCTGTACATGAGGGCTCTATTATTACAATGTATGAGTTAACCTCCCAAACCAGCAGCAAATTATAAGATTCACTTTGGATAAGCTTGCCTTTCTTTGATGCATACTCTGTGTACATGATAAGAAACATTTATATGTAAAGTTCCCTTATAAATAGACTTTCAGGTTCACAATTATAACTCAGTTCCACCTACCTGTAGAATAATTTGCTGGAATAAGCTTAGTCAAACAAAAAAAGTAACTTTTAAATAAATTATTCTTAAATAGACATTTTCTTGTATGCCCTTCGTAATGGAATTTACTGCAATAAAATTAGCTTCATGCTATGACTGTGAATTATGGATCAACAGGTATCACTATGTTAACTAGAGCTTCAGGGTATATCTCAGCACAATAAATACTTTCTGTGGTCCTTCCCTATCTCCCAAGCAGGTAATACTACAGTGATAATGTACTTAGAATACTGAAAGCATGCAGCAACTGTATTAAGTCTTAGAGAAAGAATTAATACATGGCTGCTTAATATGTAGAGGAATGTGCTTTGAAATCCAGAGACTGCTGCACTTATGAATATTGACTAATACCATAATACCTTGAAAAGTATTTGTATATTGCCCCAATGGGTTTAAGCAAGCTTGAGTCCTTAGCCATTTCCCTGAACAAGGTCTAAGAATGGATGATCAAATCAACCTATGGCACAATCGCATTGATGCTTTCTGTTATTTTCCATACTGTGAATAGAAAGACATGGCATTCCCAGTAACTGCAACAATATAGTCCTAGACAACAAATGTCTCCTGGAATTATTTTTTTACAATGCAGATGCGTAAAGAACTATGCAAGCTGAAGCTATGGGAACTATGGATGTATTTCTGGTGCAGTTTTGGCCAATGGGAAAAAACCTTGGGGTTTAGACATGCTTCCATTGTTCCAAAACCAACAGATTGAAGATAGCTTTAAGCCTGGAGAAGCTACAAGAGTACCTCATTTTTACTGAGATCACCTATGCCTCAAGTCTGCCATATTTTAAACATTCCAGATACACATGAGATATTTCATATTTAGTTATAATACTGAAGAATTGCAATGAGTAGTGAAATATAAGCATGGAAAAAGCTTAAACAAACACAAAGGAAATCCAAAAAAGAAGATGAATATAAACATTATTTAGGAGTCTTCTTTATTGGCAATAGTCTGAGCTAAATATTCAGCATTTATTTGAAGATAAAATTGGTTTGAATATGTAGAAATGTGAATTGGATACTAGAACTGATGTTCTGTAAAATTGGATCAGCAAGTAAATAACGGTTAATACAAAAATCCTTTTTTTTTTGTCTATTCACATGGTATCTCATTATAGTTTAAAAACCAAATAAAATCTCTTGCTCCAAAACATTTGGGTCTTGTCTGTTATCTCCAATTTTATTACCAAGCAGTCATAATGAACAGAATAAGGCATGGTACAGATCACTGCTTTTCTGCTACCACTTTTCTGACAGCAGTTATATGTAGGCATCTCTCCAGCTGGCTTCAGTTTAAATTAAGCTGATGTAAAACACGTGTAAATGCGTAAAAGACAAAGCTCCATAAACCAACAGTATATGTCTAGGGTCACAACAGGCAACTTTCACACTGTGCTGCTGAAATAAGATTATGTTCTGCTCTGTACTATGCAGAATCACATCCATAGTCTGACCAGAGATAAGTGTCTTAACCCCTGAGACAAAAAGCTTATGTCATTCTTTAACACACCAGCCATGTTACCTTTTTTTCAATCACTCTGCTCCTTCACAGAATCACAAAATGCCCCCCTCCTATCATCCTGGGTTCATATCTGTTTATGACAGGAGCAATTTACTCCTGTACCATGCTATTATTTTCGCACTTAATTTTCCTCCAGGGACTATCTAGCCTAATTTGGGGCATGCAGGAAAAAGTGCAATATGGCAGCATGCATATCTGACTATCTGCACTGAATCCATGCTTTTGTTAAGTAAAGAACTTCACTTACCTGGATAATCTTATCACCAGGCTGGAGCAGGTTGGATGCTGGTCCATCAGACTGAACCCTAGTAACAAAGATACCCTATAAGTCAGAAGTAACAGAGGTTAGGATACTATAACCAAGAACTAGGCTAAAGGTTTGTATATGACTTACATGGAGGGAGTACTGCTAGCATCAGTATATCCATGTCTATGTCAAATATAAACTATCCTACTTGGCTGAATTTTAAGAATTTATCCCACTTTTCCCTGTGATTCCTTCAAAGAGCTCAAAGATGGCTCAAAGATGGGTCTCCTTTCCATTTTATCATCACAACAATCGTGTTAGGGAGGTTAGTAGTGGCTGGGCCAATGCTATCCTGTGAGGTTTAAGGCCAAAGGGGATTTGATTCTAGGTCTTCCCAGTTCTAGTCTAACCATTACACTACACTGGCTCAAGAAGACTTGAGTTTTATGAACCAGACAACATTTAATGACAATAATTTAGAAGTAGGAGCATGCCACTGAGATATAATGATACATCTGTTTACAAACCATGGTTTAATTAAACTCTGATTTAGTGTGATGACTGCACAAACTGGTTGCCCAACAGACTGGTTTCTTGATGTGTACTAAACTGGGATTCTAAGCCATGGTTTAAACTGGTCTGCCATGATCTCCAAATGCAGAAATCCTAATGGTTAAGTAGCACTGCCTCCCTCAGGCTCCTGCATACACAGAGGGAAGCACAGACCAGCAGAAAATCTTACCATCCAAAATACATTCAGCAATGGATGACATGTCCTAATGTCACTTTCCCCACTCCTTCCTTCTGCCCTTTCTCCACAGCTTCTCTCTGTTAGTGCAGACTCACCAGATACTTTAGAGAGGTAATGGGTAATGGCTAGTGGAAACATAAATGGACTTAGCACAATTCCACTCACACAAGGTCTTGTGTAACACCTAGGGCTTTCCTCTTCTGGCATATTAGAATGCTCAGAAATTTGTTGCATAATATCTTGTGCAAGCAGAAACACAAGTGGGGTTACAGTTAAGTTTGATTTAGCACAAGTGGCTACCACAGCCTTTTCTGTGCATTTCCTCTTGTGCAAGAGCTTTAGTGCAAGCAGAAATTTTGCACTGGATCCAATCAATTGAATCAGCAAGTGGGGGTTGTATTTTTTAAAAGAAGTTTAAGGGATACAGTGAAATGGTTGGGGGAAAAGTGGGGAGTAAGATGATTAACGGCAAGAGAGAAAGTGGTTGAGGTGTAAGATTTTTTTTGTTTAAGAGGAATTTTGTGAAGCAGACAATCAGAAAAGAAGAGGAGGGCTGATGACCCTTAGCAAAGAATGAATATGTTACCTGCCCTGGCCTCAGCTTCTCTCACCCCTCCTCTATCCTCCAGTTATTAGAGCCAATAATAGTAAGTGGTAGAAGATGTAAGAAGCTTTGCCAGCAGACTGGCAATGAATGGGAGCATGAGATTCTGCTCTAAGGTGGGCAAGGAGGTAAGGAGCAGAGTAATTAACATGTGTTCACTGCCGTAGGAAGTGGTGGCAGCTACAAGCATAGAGAGCTTCAAGAGTTGACAGCAGAGGTCCATCTGTGGCTATTAGTCACAAGGTATAGAGGGAATGTCTGGAGCAGTGATGCTATGTATTCTTAGTGTTTGGGGGGCAACAGTGGGAGGGTTTCTGGAGTTCTAGCCCCGCTGGTGGACCTCCTGATGGGACCCACCCCCCAGTAGAATGATCAACAAATTATGGGTTAAACAAACCCCAGTTTATTGTGACATCTAAATGCAGCCATAGATATAACAATGTGCATTCTTGTTTTCATTCTTCTGAACTCAAAGATGCCACCTCCAAACCTCCATTGCACATGTAAGTGTTTCCCTTGTGGTGATTTAGAAGGTGAGAAATGATCACTTTTAAAAAATCAAGTACTTGCAGTAAACATATAGTTTTGAATTTGGACTAACACTTCCATCAGTGCTTATTTTGTAAAAAAGAAAGGTGCTGATATTCATAAGGTTGCACTGATTCCCATCAATTTCCCCCTTCAGGACTGGGGAGCATCCCCCAAAAGGTGCTGGTACTCAGTACTGGTGAGTACTGCCATTTAAAAAGTCCTGGTTTCCATAGTGCAAGACTTTTCCCCTGCAGAACAAGATGCCCCCAGCCCCATGTGGCAGCCTGAAGTGTCCCTCATAATCCCAGGATTATGGGAGGCAATTTGGGTTGCCATGAAGGAGAGACATAGAAAAAATCACATTCTGCAGGCACAAGTCCTTGTACCTGCAGAAATGTTGATCCAGATCCAAGCCATAGTTTCCACAAAAACATACAGCTCAGTCTTCTAAAGAAATCCAGTTTGAATGGGGATGGCATTTTGACAGCCCCACAGAAACGGCAGCAATTCTCTTGGTGTGTTTTTCTGGACAGCCACCCTTTTTTGGTCAAAATTCTTGGATGCCAAGGACTGCCAAGGAAAATAAATGATAGCAGAAGGAAAATGACAGTCCATTTGCATAGTGGGTACAGAGGCACAAGAAGGAAAATAAACAGTAGATCAGAGCAGACAGGAAATGGTTTGTACCTAGCACCCCCTGAGATACAGGAAGCACTGCAATGGAAGAGATAGATGGAACTTGGCATCTACAGACAGGCAGCAAGGCAGAGGGAGGCATTTAGCATTCCAAGGAAAACAGGCAGTGTAGTAGATTTGCAAGGTCAAATAAAATGATGAAGAATTACACTGACATGAGACAAATCAGAATAATATGTGGTCATGTCTTATCTATTTTGGAAATAAGGGATAAAATTAATACATTAAGCAGTACTTTAACATTGATTAAAGGTAATATATATTACAGTGAGTATTATATAATTAATTTTTATAGTCAGAACTTGGAAAATAACAACATAAGAAAATGGCATGTGACAGTGAACAGCAACAATATAATAAATGGGTATGGGCTAACTGTTGTCATGAAGATACTGCCACTTTGTTCACTGTGCCATGCCCCACCCTCCAAACCTCTTCTCCCTTTTTGCATTAGGCCAGGTCTCTGGCCACCACACAAATGTAGATCAGAGAGACAGCAAAGGAGAAGGCCTGCATCTGATTCAATCACTAAAGGCCAAACTACACAATATAGTTTCTAACCAGTTACCTGACTTGCTTTCCCATTTGCTCAATTTTGGAGATGTACGTGAAGTATTTCATGCATATGCAGTTCCAAAATGGGGCAAAACTCCCCACACGGTCATTTGAGCTTGGGAAAATGGCACAGAGGGAAGGCAGGAGCTTCTTTCCCCTCCATCCCACAATCCCAACCTGATTTCAGCTCCCACAGACTTTCAAAATCCCAGGGAGAAGCTTTGCCTTGACCAGTGTATAACATTCAGATTATTAAACCTCTGTGTGCTTTAGCAACTAACTGAACCTGTTGCATCAATGTGCACAGGATCCATGTCCATCTACAGAGAATCTTGGGCAAATGGATCTAAGAGTCCAATTTGTGACATTTTAATTGCCTGTCAAAACCACTCTTTGATGAGCTGGCCAAGACTGCCCCCAAACACACACTCGTCTTGTCCTAGAAGCCTCTCTTGCTTACCTTTTTCAGTATTATTCCTAGGACCACAGGCCACACTTCTTTTGTTCCCCTGGACCAGTCAGATTACATACTCAAGCCCACACCTAACTCCCTCCTGACTTTCCAGTTCTGGGAAAAAATAATCTTTTGCTTTTTGAATGTTGCTGTTTGTTCTACCTGGGACTGGAATCTGCCCCTAAAGTTTGTCTTTCTGCTATCTGCATATTGCTCAGGTGTTGTGGGTGTCCAGTTTTGATCATTTACTGCCTAGAACTTTGGGCCCCTGCCTTGGAGCTTCAAGAATCAGTAGTGGCTGTATTCTTGTGTTCTCTCTCCTGCTTGCTGTGTTGATTTACATTGGTGTTTTATGCCTGGAGTAACTGCCATTTAGTGGGTTTCTAATATTAAGCAAGTATCATTGGAGCTACATTATTCCACATAAGGAATTTTATTTCTAGTTTTTACTGTTTCTAGATCTCTGTGTTCCTTCAAACCTTGCAGTGGAATTTCATTATTTGGTCACAGATCCTTTATAGAATATGGGTAATAGTCTAAATTTGAGGGTGTCTTTAAACTAGAGATAGAACCTAATTCCTTAGGTTGGGATGGTGTGCCAGTGGAAGAAAGGTACGAACCCTACATTTGGGTTGTTTGAATGAATATATATATATATGGATCCAGGATGTAATTTAACACCATTTTAATCCTATTTTCTTTTTAAAAAAGACTTAAAGTAGCCAAACTATGTGAGTACAAATGGTAACTATCTGAGTACAAATACATAAAAGTAACTCATAATGGTTCTTTGAGGATTATATATTATTAAAGCTAGCAACATTCCATCACACTTTGGGCTGACCACAAAGCAGAGCTTGGGAAAGGTTGTGGAGATGGGGACTGACTTGGTTCTCAGATGCTTCCATTCAATTCCAAAGGGTCAAAATAAACAACTGCAATCTGAAAAACAGCTTGAAAATATGCATCCCATCCAAACCACAGGCAGGTTTAGCTCCCATCCAGAATGCCTCTGACTGTATGCACTTAATTTCTCAGATACAAGAAAATAGCTGTCATTAATTTCTTTATGGAAATTTGTATAGTTGTCATTAATTTCTTTATGGAAATTTGTATAGTGGGGCAAAACCTGATGACCATGTCTGTTCCTGGATGGCCCAGTGATTTCTGCCAGAGACAAAGACCTCTTCTTAAAAACATTTTCAGGTTTACAGGAGAGAATCAATATATTTTGGATACTTACTGACATTACCACTAAATCAGAATTTGAGTCAGAGAAGGAAGGAGACAATGGTTCTCCTTTGGAAAGGCTTTTATATTCCTTCCTGGAGGCCACGTTTGGCTTGGGGAAATAGCAGACAGATGGGTCTGGAAAAGTAAGGCTGACCCCAGCAAAGGATAGGAGGAGAAATGAAGTCGGAGAAAGGACTGAAACTCTGCATGCCTTCTCCCATCTATCAAACCTAATGGCACTTTGGCCATTTTATAATAAAAGTACATGGGGCTTGGCCACAGATTATTCTAAGCATACTCATACTCACATTTTTATCCCACCCTTCCTCCAAGGAGTTCAGAGTAACATACATAGTTCTTCTTCCTTTCCCCATTTTATCATCCCAACCACTCTGTCTGATAGGTTAGGCTGAGACAGTGTGACTGACCCTCAAACCAAAAGAAGAATTAATTTTACTAGTGTCCAAATCTTCACCCATCTCCCATTATATCTGCAGTTGCCAACCATATAAGAAATTAATTTCTTACCTTGTCAGAAGGTTTGAATGGATTTCCTTGTCCACTTATTCCTCCACTGATACTAAATCCAAGGCCTGGATTCTTTTCTATTCTCACACAAAACTACATTTAAGAGACACAAAGGGATGACTAAATGCTTGCATGAAATTAATCATCACAGATATCTGCTTCCATCACAATTATGATTACTTATTATTTCAACGAGACTATTTTAGAACATGTTTATTTCTTTTAAACAACTTGGAGATTTACTTAGAAAATGTTTATGCTGCCCCTCCAGGAGCCTGCCTGAGGTGGCTTACAAAATACAAATAGCAACAAAACAATAAAAGATACTAATTAAAAATCCAGTGTTAAAAGTAAGGTTGCCAACCTCCAGGAAGTGCCTGGAGAACTCCCAGTATTATATCTGATCTCCAGTCTACAGAGATCAGTTCCCCTGGAGAAAGTGGCAGCCTCAGAGGGTGGACTCTCTGGCATCACGTCCCTGCTGAGGTCCTTCCCCTCTCCAAACTCCACCCTCCCCAGGCTCCTCCTCCCAAATATCCAGGAATTCCTTAACCCAGATCTGCCAATCGTAATTGAAAACCCAGCCCAGTATAAAAACAAACACCATAAAAACAGACCATTGACATCTTAAATAACAGTTTCCAGAGCAATTCCTTAACTGAAAGCCTGGGTGAACAGAAATGTTTTGGCCCGGTGCCTAAAAGAAAGCACCATATGTGCCAGATGAGCCTCAATGGGAAAGGCTTTCCCTAAATCGGATTTTGCTGCTTAAAAAGTTGGGTGTCTCTGTTGGCCACCTGTCTTGCCTCTCAAAGCAAGGACACAGAAGGCAGGGCTTGTGAGATGGATCTTAACTGGTAGGCTGGACAATAGGGGAGGAGGTGGTCATTTAAGTACCCTGGCCCCAAACTGCAATGTTTCTTGTAAAGCACAACATATGGTTATATGTGAGAGTTACCTGTTAGAACGATTTCAATATAGAATACAACACGTCGTTTTTATGCAGTGTTGCATTGTTTACTCTAGTGGTACCCACTGTGTTTCCAGTTTGTATTCCCAAACCATTTAGAGCAAGAACCAGACCTTTGAATTGTGCCCAGAAACAAATGGCCTGCCAGTGGTGATATGTTTTGTAACACTGATTATATTCCATGAATGCTGATACAATGATATTAATCTAATAAAATTAGATACTAAACATGTGGCTACAAGGCTAGCATCCATAAGGAACAAAGCTGTCTTGGTAGCTGCCATCACCTTATAGAGAAAGCTCTACAGAGACTCATCTTGCCTCCTCATTCTTTGTTTCTAGGGGGATGTTAAAAACCTTTCTATTCTGCCAAGATTTGGGATCCATACTAAGCTTCTGATTTTATAGTGAAACATGACGCCCCTGATGATAATGTCTTAATGGTAATGTTGAATATTGATTTTGATATTGTAATATTGTAATGTTTTAATTTGATTGTTTTATGGTTCTCATTTGCACATTAATCACACTTTGAAAGCTATCTTTGGCTAAAAGACTTATATAAATAAAATTAAATACAGAATTTTTCAATTTCTGAAAAATCTGATAAAAATCTAAACCTTCAATTTTGAAAAAGACATAGAATAGGAAACATTTGATATTTGCTTGTGTCACAAGACTGTAACTAAGTCTGAGCAATTCCAAATTATGTGTTATAAGAGAAAAAGGTATCGTCTCTTCATCTTTGAAAATGTATTAACATAACTGGGATCCAACCCTCATTGTTCTAATATACTAATAATAATGCACATCACTTAGCTTGGGATAGCTGATTCACATAACCTTTAAAATATGGAAGCTACATGGACAAGTCACCACAAGCTGACTTCTGTTGCCACATTGCTTGAACTCTGAGAATGGCTTGACATACTTTTACTTCTTGCACAGGAGCCATGCTAATCTTCTCTGTAACGTTCCAATTTTAGTATATGTGCTGCCGAAGTGAGACAGGCTTGACATACTTTTAGATCACCACTCACCACCTCCTTCTAGACTTAATGCAATATTTTAAAGCAAGGTGGTAAACTGCAACTTGTACTTTTTTGGAATTCACAAGTAATGTTACCACATTAAAATCTCCTCATTGTGTGATTAAAACAAGGAGAATTGACTTTCAAAGTCCACGTGTCTACACCTTGGACTACCAAAATGCTTTTGACAAGGTAACCAAAGAGGGCAGCCATAGTGACCAAGGAGTTGGAGTACATTTCCTGTGAGGAAAGGCTAAAGAGTCCGAGGATTTTTAGTTTAGGAAAAAAATGGCTAAGGGAGAACATGACAGAGGTTTATAAAATTATGCATGAGGTGGGAAAAATGGTTAAAGGGAACTTCTGCTCACTGTCACATAATTCTCAGGAACAGCTGATTAAGTTGACGGGCAATAGGTACTTCTTTACTCAATGAATAATTGTGGAATTCACTGTGAGTGAAGGTAGTTATGCCACAAGAATAGATATTTTTCAAAGGGAGTTAGATAAATTCATGGAAGATCTGCTTCAGTGGCTTCTAATCTTTGAAACCTAAGACTAGGAGACTACTTCAGGCAAAGGCCCTGGTCTTTGTGCCTTGTTTGTTAGCCCTCTAGGGCAACCGGTGAGCTGCTGTGTGAAACAGGATACTGGACTAGATAAACCACTGGTTTGATCCAGCTGGACTCTTTGTATGTTCTTATGCCTATGCATTTAGTAATACTAAACCATAGCAAATATTGAAATCCTTTTCATAAAACACAAGACTCAAATCCACCTTTTTTGCACAGTCTTTACTTCCTCAAAGATCTTTTAGCTGCTTCCTCATAAAATAATCTATAGATTTATTATGCAACTATACAAACTCACCTGTTCTGGATAGCCATCCATACTCCTTTGTCCTTTAGTTTGGATTGCACATCTCCCTGCTGGTGGTGCTCGAGCGCTCTGAGAAGGAATCTGGATAGGCAGTGGTGGCTGATACTGCTGGATGGTCACTTTATTCATGTTGCCCTCATACGGTTGCTCTCGGCTCCGATGCTGCAGACTTTGTGATCCCATCAGAGTCTGGATATGGCTACCCGCCTGTGTGTAAAATAACCCATTAGACCAGATTAACCGGGGGGAAGTGATTACTAAAAGTTTTATATTAAGAGAAAAGGAACAGGAAACAATCATGGATGGCTGTGAAAGGTAGCTTGCTTCCATGCTGAAGCACTTTTTAAAAGTGGTGCACTGTGCTTATTATGTGCAGACTTGTAGGAGCTGAAAAGCACGATCGGAAAATAGTGAAGTAGGAAAACAGCAGAGAAAAGATGAGGAAATAATAAGAAACAGAAAAAAATCACTACTTCTCAATATTGAAGTAGAAATTTCCAAACTTACTGCTACTATGAGGGAGGGAAGAGAAATGAATGAAAAGAACAGCTCCGTCCATCTAAGCATGTGTGCTAGCGCCTAAAATATTAGTTCTAGAACAGTGATACTCAGCAGCTTGGTAGCCACATGTGGTTCTTTGACATGCCATCTGTGGTAACAGGTCATTAAGTTTGGTATTGATTTTTTCGAGTGTCTCAGCTATTTAAAAGTTTTGGATAGCAAGCATATTATGACCAAAAGCTCCTAAATCCTCACAAGGAAGACAATCACTAGGCAAATTAAAATGCCTTCTCCTCCTTGGTCTTTGTGGAGAAGAAGGAGCTAGTTTTTCCACAATAGTATCAACAGAAGAAGCTGGCACATCACTGTTAAAACAACTATATCTATTTATTACAGATAAAGAGGAAGCTGCTGTGCAAAAATAATCACCTATTTTACTTTGTTTGGGAAGGGGTGGTGTTAAGTCATTAACAGGTAATGCCCCTTAAGTCTCCATAGTCTTACTTCCAAATACTTAACTGTAAAGTATATCCTCAAAATTATAATAATGAATCCCCTCCTGAGGAACCCAAATTAAACCCAAATTAAAATAACAATAAAATAAATAAAATGTGAGATGGAAAAAGATGCCATTGGGAAAACTACAGCTATAGAAGTGGAGAAGAGTGCTCAATCTCTATCTGTATGCCAGTTGTTTCCACCTTACACCCAAGGCCAAGGGTGTAGACTTTCCAATTTCCCGGGGGGGGCTGGGGCTCGACCAGAGGCATTGCTTTGCTAGGAGCAAGGGTGGCTCCCGGGGGAGGCTGAGTACCTTCCTGAAAATTTCGGCGGGGGCTCACGCCCCGCCGCCCCCACGAAGATTACGCCTATGCCCAAGGCTAACTAGGCTACACTCAGTGTCTTATCAGAATGAACACAGAGAAAACATCCTAAAAAGGAAAGAAACTCGAGCCTGCCGAAACATCTACCTTGAAACAAAAACAAAGCAAAACCCAAACCAGCAAGTCTAAAAGAACAGACAGCAGATAATAAAAGCAAAACTTAGCTCTTCATGGAGCACAACAGAATAACACCGCCCAGCCAACCAGAACCAGAAGTTACTCAAAACCCATATACATTAGACACATAGCCCTACTGGTTAATGGTAATTGTGAAGGTGGCTCTCCATAAGCCACAGAGTTAGTACCACTGCTTTATAAGATTCTGAAAGTATGCCATGCTCAGCATCAAAGCCCATTAACATAATTGCACAGAGATCGTAAAGAAGAAGAATGAAAAATCTACTCATATCAAAAGCTCTACAATGATTCCATACTATTTCCAACCCTATTTCCAGTTATTTTATCTGGATTAGTGTACTGAAAGCCACTTTTTAATTGATAATTTATTAAATCTATATGTCCAGATATTTTTATGCATATCTTAAAACTTCATTTTTCATATTTTCCTCTTTCCAAGAACCTTATGTGATTGTTGCTCATTTTTGGATTTCGTTTTGGCCTAATACAGCTACCTACAATTTATTTTTATTCGTATAAGTACTCTCTATCCTCGTTATCGTATATTCTTTCTTTACCCGCTTGCCCAAACTGCCATACAACTTCCTTTAATTCATGATCTAAACATTATTACATTCTTCTTTAAGTTATTCAAGGCTTCTATACTTCTTTTGCTGGATTCCCTCCATGCATCCTTATTTTATACTTATAGTCTTTCTTCCATACCTATAAAGGAAAGTTGAACAGGGTTGCCTCCGAAACTGGGTGCTGCAGAGGAAGCCTCTGAAACAGGAGGAAACCCTCCTCACTCTTATTGGAGGTCTGGGGGGGGGCACACCCTTCTCCTCCTTGCTATGCTGTTGGCTTTAACTATTCCATTCCTATTGTCTATTTTCCATTATCATTATTATTCCCACTCATCCTATCTACTAACTCTAACTTACTCTATATACTAACATACTATCATACTAACTCTAACTTACTTTATGGATTACATTCTACCTCTCTGCTTCAAAACATAATATCACAGTTCAAACACTTCCATTCCTTAATTTGGTTACTGCCTCTACTAAATTTTTCCCTGTAATTTCATTATGTGCAGTGAACATTTTGTTTTCCAAATTAACCACGAGATGTCCGAGCAGCAACCATCTGTACTGAATTCCTTTGCCTCTGAGAATTTTTGCTGTTTCCTTAAGATGACTTCTTGCGATGATTGCCTCAGCTGGAATGTCAGGAAACAGATACACAATCGTGTCCTCCAGGTTCAGTCCCTGCTTGTCTCTCGCGATTGCAAAAAGTTTATTCTTCGTCTGGACCTGTTTAAATTCGATGATAATTTCAGGGGAAGCATTTTCAGGAGCCTTTTTGGGGATATTTAGCCGGAAGGCAGAGCTGATGATCCATTCATAAAACACTGCTTCTCCTGCTCCCAGAAGAATCTGAGTCAGCCATTTGTTTAAAGCTTCAGAGAGATTTTCTTTTTCACTAAAGTTTACAGACACTCCATGGAGTTTAACCATTTTTTCTCTCAGTTTTGTTTCCTGGAGTATGATCTTATTCTTGGCCCATACCTCAAATTCCTGAAATTCTTTAATGTCGTCTGCATTCTTTTTTGCCAAGTGAAATGCTGATTCAGCTTTCCTCTATGTCGTTTTCAATGCTGCGGTGAGCTTGTCTAATTTCTTATTTATAGGCTCAATTGTTTGTTTGAGCAGCCCAAATTCATTTTTTTAACTGTCCAATCTCTCCACTCAGAGACTTTAAATAATTCTTGATTTCATTCCTTATCTCTGTTAAGGCATGCAATAACACAGTCTGTTCGCTTTGGTCAGGGTTACTCCTCCCTGCCGCCATTTCCTCTAATGCCTCTAGGTCTGAGTCATCTGAGTGTTCAAGGTCATAATTACTCTTTTTGGGAGGTCTATAAGGAGGGTTTTTAGTACCTTTCTTTGCTCTGGTCCTTCCCATAGCCAGCATTGGTATTGTTCCAAATTTGGCTGTATTTTCTGAAAAGAGAGCTCTAATTTTTCCATGAGAATAGCAGGAGCTGGAAGGGATGCAGCCAGCCAGAAGCTCAGCCACCATGCCCTCCCCCAAAGCCACTTAAGTACTGAAGATAGAACTTTCCACTGCTTCACCACTAACATCCATTTAAAACAACAGTAATTCTCACACAGAGAAAGTTGGAGGGCAATGCAGAAGTTAGAATTAATGAAATTAGTGCCTGATTCCATCTCACAGATGTCAAAGAAACCTAAGCACACAGATTTTCTGGTTTATGTATATTCAGCATGAATTTACTTAACTTATATAGTGCCCTGCAAGTTTCTTTTTTGTTTTTTAAACAGGATTTCATGTGGCAATTCTGTGGCTGTTGACCTAGAGCAAATTCCACTCTAATGATTTAGGCCTATATTTGAAACGCTGGGAAAGAAGAATTAGTCTTTTATTTAGTATATAAAATTACATTTTATTAATCGTTTCTCACTGTAAAACCAGTTTCAAATGATTCATACATTTTAAGCTTTCTTCTGCTATGGCAGAAATGAATCACCTGGGGTCAAATTCTACGAAAGAAGATTAACATTTCTACAGCAGCATACTAAAGACCCATCAATAAAGAGTGATAGGTAAATAATTTTCATAATTCATTTTCTCATCCATTTTAATAGCTTTTGTTTGCACAGCCTTATATTTCTACTACTTAGACATTCATAACAGCTTCTACTGTATATGGATGAGGTGAAAATAAATCTTTCTGCAGAAAACAACATTACTTATTCTGATTGGGGAAATAATCTTCATGGTATATATAATGATTTCATTTGTAGTTTATATATTCTTTCAACATCCTTCACAAAAGTTAATTATTTCAAGCTGGGAATCTTTTACTGATAGTGCAGTACATATTGTTGACAAAAAGCATAACAATGGCTGATGCAAGGAATTAAACAGATCCTGACATGTGGGGTTATTGTTTAGCATAAAGCATCAGTGCAAAAGGATACTAGAGTGTCTTACAAATTGAAAGGACCTTTTTAACATCATCATGAAATCAGCAAAGGTGAAAAAAGTTTCAAATCACATTAGGAGTAACAGCTGTATCTTGCAGTGTGATCTTAAACAGAGTTATAGCCTTTCAAGTCCATTGAAACCAATGGGCTTAGAAGGGTGTAATTCTATTTAGGATTTCACTGTTGGTCTTATGTGGGATTGGTGGGATATGGGAGCTGGGCACTGGCTTCCTGTTCTGAATAATGACTGGCACATTATGATCTGTGTGAACATGGCTGAAGAGGAGAGGGCTCCATGGAGCTACTATGCCAATCCCCTGCCATTAATCCCTAATATGTATATAGAATTGTCATTCTTTCCATTTCAGCAAACAAAAGACCCCCAAAAGAAAAGACAATAACTTGGGGTTTTTTTCAAAATTGACCCAATATATTATTTTTCCTGTCATATATTTTAGTTTCTGCAGAGATCGGTGGCATTCTGATTCAGTGTGGTATAAAATCAACTGTTACAAACTCCTAGAAAATACAGTCATTTTGATTGCTCTAACATAGGGAATAAGAAGCAATCCTACAAAAATGTAGTAAAATTGTCCCTTTATTTGTCCAGAGTACTGACTGAAAAGCTACTAAGCTACATACATATTAAGAAACTTCTCCCTTTCCAGAAGCCAACTGGGAGCAGTGCCATAAGAATTCATTTAAATGGAAGAAACATGGTTTGGGGATTAAGACACAATCTCCTAACTACGGCTAAGAGATAGGAAAATACATTGAAGGATCACGAACCCCTTTTTCCAAGATCTTCTCTAGCCCCTCCAGTGTGAATTCAAACTCTCCAATTTAACCACGGTTAAGTGTTACATGTCCATCAACTATGAACATGGTTAATGCTAAGTGAGTTATGTTTTAACCAGTGTAACTTTAAGTCCTAGTCACAAATCATGGTTTAGAGGGAACCGTAAGGAAGGATTTATAATCCTATGGCTTCCTCCTAATCTCATTGTTATACCTTTATTATTGCAGAGCTGCAGTATTTATGTTCTGGCAATATTAACTGATATATCTTACCTTTTTAGTGACAGTATCTGGTGGCACATCTCGCCTTCCAAGAGGATACGGATTCCATGGGCCGCCAGCAGAAACATCTTCCTGTCCATTGTCTAGGATACTGCTCTGTTGTGATGGGGTCTATTTTTAAAATGGTGAAACATTCTTTAATAATAGGAAAGCTGAATGCACAAAAGCATATAACATCTACATCCCAAATAGGATTTTTTTCAAGTTAAACATTAATATTTTATTTACAGAATGAAATGGCCATACAATATATATTCTTGTATTTAATCATAGTTTCAAAACCATCTGTCTTCTGTTATAATTTCTTACAAATGTCAGTGTGTGGGCCAAAAGTTTACTAAGAATCTTGACAATATTTAAGTGGCAAAAGATCATCAATGTACTACACACTCAAAGGTTGCAATCTGTACACTCCAGGTCATGAGTAAGCCCCATTCAATATTTTAGGAGCGAATTCTGTATACACATGCATAGGATAGGGCTGTAAATGTATCTATCAGAAGAACCTCATTTAATGCAGATAGTAAAATAATAAATTTCTTGCAACAGTTTTATAGACACTAAAATTCTTGCCCGATACTCACACTCTTAAGGGTGGAAACTCCTTGGTAGAGAACTATCACAAATGTTAAAATCATAATAAAAATGTAATCAGTTCTCTAATAATCATGCTTCAAAATAATACTTGTTACTTCATACGGATATATACATTTTGATAAAGAGCCCAGTTTAGGAATTCATGTAAGATTTTTTTTTAAAAAGGAAAAACTAAGAAATCCTGATCCAGAATTAGTTAAGCAAGTATGTTTGGATTTAAGCAACTAATTTGTCCCACTAAAGTCAATGGACTAAACTGGCTTAAAACAAACTGAAAACAAAAAGTGAAAGCTTTATGAATAAGATGAAATGGGGAGTGGGAAACACAATTGCATCAGAAGATCATGTCATAATGAAATGTTTTAAATGGCTGCAGATACTTTAGAGTTCAGAGAAATTTTAACATGAATACTAACATGAAAGGAACTTTTCTAAAAGCTGTATACCTATATTAAGCATACAGGTGCTTAAAGGCAAAGAAAAAAGGAATATCTTAAAGGGTTTTTTTCACAGTTGTATGTTAAAAGGAGGACAATTGTACAGAAGCTGCCTTTTATTTATTGCCAGAAATTAAATGAACACTCTTAATTTCACACAGCATGTATACAAAGGTCATGGATAAAATATATCTAAAAGGTAAAGGTAAAGGTTCCCTTGCTTGAAAGCCAGTCGAATCCGACTCTCTAAAACTGAGTATAAGCAATTTTTGTCTTTTTTTAATGCTGTCAGTGAGATGAGGGAAGCAGCAGCAGAGAAGAAAAAGAGAATCAGAGCTATACTACAGGCCAACAATGCATTGGACAGCACGGTGGAACTCTGATGTGGAGCTTGGGGAGCAAAGGAGGACATTGAATGAAGTGGATGGCAGAGGGATGTGCAAGTGTGTGCACAGAGAGAGAGAGAGAAAGAGAGAGAGAGAACAGGGGAGGAGAAAGTGTATAACCCTTTGCCTCTTGGCCAGAGGCGGGGGGAAAGGACAAGGGGATTTGGATCTTTTGCTTCAGACATCAAAAATATATTGGATTTCCTCTGCATATATGTGAACTCTGGGTCAGTTCAAACATAACACAAAACACCATGGTTTATTTTAACTATGGTTAGTTTGTGAAGCCAGTACTGAACTCATAGATGACTACTCAGTCTAAGCTTCCCTTAACGATTCCTACTTTCAAAGCTTTCATTTCATCCTGGAAACATGTAGTTGCTATGCCAGCCAAGGAATTTTTCCAGACATGATATTTCCATCGGTTGCATGCCCATACTGTTTGTTTCTATATGCATGTGTTTTGCTCCCCGTAAGGGTCACTTTGATTTTTCAATGATTTTTTCCAGGTTTTCTCCAAGTACTTTAGAGGTGCTCGTAAGAAAATCAGAGAAACAGCTAGGAAAGACTGAAGCAACCACTAGAGGGAGCAAAACACATGCGTGGGGGGGAAATGAGGCAGTACAGGCACAAGAAAAGCCCTATATTACAATGTCTGACTGATAGAAAGCTATGCTGTATCAACAACTGACTTTCTTTTAGATGGCACTACTGCAGGGCCATAAAATACATGCCCTCTGTTCCAGTGAAAGTGTAGAGTTCTGACATTAACATTTTCTTCATACCAAATCAGAAAACATCTTGTTAAAATGAATCCTCTCCCCCACACACTCTTCCAAAAGTTCAGTAGCCCCCCCCATTCATCCCACAGCTGGCAACCTTATTTCACATGTCATGCATACTACCGTTTCCCCGAAAATAAGACCTACCCAAAAAATAAGCCCTAGCAGGATTTCTATGCATTTGCGGTATAAGCCCTAGTGTGTCTTCTTGAGAAAAAATAAATATAATACAGTGTCTTATTTTCGGGGAAACACGGTAGTGACATTAGGCAGGTCTGGAAGGTGATACTTTCCTGGTACAGGTGACTTCCAGACCTGTGCCGCTCCAGCTGCCTCTGGAGCTTGAAACCTTGGACTCTGCCAGGTGTAGCACTAGTGATTGGCAGATGTGGATCAAGGCATTTTGCTCCCTCAAGTACCCTTCCTCTTGTACTTACTGGGTCATATAAGCTGCAAAAGCAGTACCTCTCCATCTCACCTTGAAGCACAGCCGTACAGCAAAAGCACAGGTGTGGGGAAGGGAGAAACATACCTCCAGACCTGTCCCTACTACATGCTAGGAAAGTCAGCCTTACACCACAATGGCAGCAAGACACATCACGGTAGTAAAGGTGATCCACCTCCCAGACTTGTCTCAGTTACCCAGCTTTGCATGAGAAAACAAGATTCTTCTGATTTCTGCATGTAATGATAGAGTATGCCAGAATTCTTGCACTTTTAACAGTAGGAAGAGATGAGTATGGGGGGAAACTTGCAAATGGTAGTAAAAACAGAGCAATTTTAATTTTGAGCCTGTGTTACCAATCACAGGTGGCAGAGCACAAAGCAGCAGCAGGAAACAAGCCAGGATATCATGTTAAAACATCATATGAAACATACTTCAGAATAATAGTGGTTAATAAATCAACTTCAGACCCTGGCTTTAAGAACCAGACAACATTCAGACATTCGGTTAACTACAATTAGTTAAAATTAACCATGGTTTTGTATTGTCTGCACTGAGCCTACAACTGTTTTATTAATCATTATTTTTAAATCAAATTAAAGTATAAATAATAAACATAATTAAAAATGTAAAATCTCTGAGTATTTTGCTTTTAGTGGGTCTGTGCTAAAACAGGAAACATACTTTTTCAGGAAGCAGCTTATAGTTATATCCAGTGTTCCCTCTAAACTGAGTTAGTGTGAGCTAGCTCACAGTTTTTTAGCCGCCGGCTCACAATTTTTTGTCTTAGCTCAGGAAGGATGGCTCTAGGGCAAACTAATTTATGCAGTAGCCAAATTGCTCGCTCACAACTTTAATGCCAGTAGCTCACAGAGTAGAATTTTTGCTCACAAGACTCCACAGCTTAGAGTATTTTATATCCCATTTGGAAAACATGGAGATTAATCTCATGTTTAGTTAATTTACTTGACATAGCTCTAGAATAAAGACTGGATTGATATTTTTAGAACTGAGAAGACACAAAACCCCACACAGATTATTCCAGAACTACTAACAGGTGAGCATATAAAATGCTATGAAGTAATACTGAAATATTTCAGAGTTTAGCATTTAATGTATTAATTCTTCCAATTTTCTGCAGTGATGGAATGTACTTTTAAAAGCTTCAAAGTGCTGTACAAACAGAGTAAAGGACTCTGAAGGGTTAATTCTTCACAGAAACAGAGATCTTTGAGTGACTGGCTGTTCCAAACAATCTGATTGGTCAGCATCAGCTGAGCGGAGAAAGTCTGGAGAGAGCTATCTGCTAAGGAGAGATTTAGTCAGATTTCTGCCTTGACTGTGTTGAGTACTGACTAACTGATTTCAGCTCTAGCTGAGAAGAGTTGACTATGGACAGTTTTTGAATTCAGCCTTAGCTGAGAGCAGTTTAACACAGACAGGATAACAGGGGGAAAGTTGGCAAGGAAGTTTTGGAAGTAGGCGAAGCCTCCCATTCGGGCCAAAGAAAGGGGATAGATCTTCTAGAGAGAGAAGAAAATTCCCTACCCAGTCAAACAGGGAGTTAACTCTGAAGAGTACAGTGATCCTTGGTCTGCTGTGCTTAGAAACTGCCTGTAGAAACCTTAAGAGTCAGTTAAAAAACTCAAGATGGTTACTAGTGTTTCAAGAGAAGGGGTTTGGGTCCTGGGAAGTGTGTACTAGCCTTCTGGAAACCAAAAGAGTTAGAGAATACTCAAAGAAAGTATGCTGAAGTGTTTGGGGAAAACACTGGAACAAAAGCCTCTTGACATAAAGATTTAAGTAACTCTGAATAGCTTAAGAAACTCTCATTTACCTGAAACATAAGAACTAAAGTCTGCATGTACTGGTTTTACGTCAGAAATTTCAACCCCTGATTTCACCCTCTATGATTTCACCCTCTGTGTTAAATAAAATATTTTGTTATTTTTGGATTTCAAAATGGCTCAAGTGGCATTTAAATTATTTAAGTTAATGCGGGTTCCTGATCCTTCCCTCAGGTTTCTGACCTGAGCCAAGCCAAAATATTGTACTTTGTCAGGGTGGGACAACCAGAGTTCTTCAGCAAAGAAGAAAACACATTACTAGGGTGGCTCAATCAGTAAAGGGAAAGAAAAATGGAGGGAAAATCTTGCCTCTGAGGGAGGGAAGTGGACGGGGCCATCATACCTGCAGATATGCAGAAATGTACAATCAGCTAGATAATACCAAGAATTTTCAAGGAATCAAAGTATTAACAAATCTGCATACATTTACAATTGCTTGCAGCAAGCTATGTGTCACTGGTTTAGGGCATTTATCAGACTGAAACAGATAAGCAGCACTACAGCAATACCTTGAAGAGACACTATTTTGGGGTATTTATTCACATTCAAAGGGTCATTCCAGCAATTTCCCAGTGACTTCAACACACTTTGAAAAAAAATGAACAATATTTAATACGTTGGTATTATAATACATAAAAATACTACAAAGAAAAAAGATGGCCTATGCTGCTAATTCTGGCAGAATATTAATTTGTATTTCAAACACCAGTGTTGCTGGCACTGATTTAGTTCTTAAACCAGAAACATGATAGCTTGGAACAATCTAGAATTAGTAGATCAATCAAAACTTTAATGTCAGGTTAGTAGTAAATAAAAAATGCTTAATAATTAACTACATGCATGTTTGCACCTGAGTACAAGTTGGGAATGGAAGAATTTCCATGACTTTTAAACACAGAATCTTATATACTGGAGGAAAACTTCAATCCCTACATTTTGCCAGAGTTCTTTAAACCAATTCTGATCCTGTCCTCCCAAATAAATGCTTAGCTAGCTGCTACCAAAAACCTTAAAAGATATAGAATCATAGAATGTTAGAGTTGGAAGGGACCGTGCAGGTCATCTAGTCCAACCCCCTGCACTCTGCAGGAGCATAGCTGAAAGATAGCCCTACATACCTACAACATACCGGAAAGATAGTCGCCTAGCCTCCACTAGAAAACGTCCAGCGAAGGAGCATCCACCACCTCCCGAGGCAGACTGTTCCACTGCTCAACCACTCTTACAGTTACAAAGTTTCTCCTGATATTTAGCCGGTAACGACTCCCTTGAAAATTCTACCCACTAGATCTAGTCTTGCAATACGGAGCAAGAGAGAATAGATCTGCTCCATCTTCTACATGACAGCCCTTCAAATACTTGAAGACTGCAATCATGTCCCCTCTAAGCCTTCTCTTTCCCAGGCTAAACATATCCAACTCTTTCAGCCTTTCCACGTAAGACTTGGATTCCAACCCTCTCACCATCCTGGTTGCCCTCTTCTGGACACGCTCGAGCTCGTCAACATCCTTCCTAAAATGTGGTGCCGAAAACTGTCAGTCGCTTGTCTTGGTTTGACTACTATTTCTGCTTCTTAACTCTTTAAAGGAGGTTAAGACTGCAAAGTGTGATGTTTGTTAATGTTTATAGCCTACAGCTATGTTGCAGCAATTTAGATAGACTGTCCCATTCTCACTGGCAGCGAAGAACAGCTGGTTTTTTGTTGCTGACTTTTTACATAAAAAAACCTTTTATTTTATTTTACCTAAATAATCAAAATGAAGGGCTCACTTGTTTGTGGTCACTTGGATTAATTAATGCTTGATTCTGCAACATTTTGCAAAGTGTTATATCATATGTCACAATTTTAATGTTTGCTTTTAAAAGAATGTATACATAACAAATTCCATAAATGTTCTGATGTATCAGGAAAAATGGTGAATAGGATATACACTTTGAAATTTCAAGTTAAAAGTATTGTGACCATAAACTCATATTTAATTCAACAACTGAAGTGCAAGAACCATAGTACCTGGCTAAATTATTTCCCAATATAGTTTGTAATGGACCTTTTCTAACATTAAACGTCTAGGACAACATCAAACATAAGTGACCATCTACAACATGAAACATAATCTTTAGGCCTCTCTGGCTCACAGAATGACTGCAACATAAGAGCAGAAAGCAGCACAGTGAGCCAATTCATTAAGAAACAAAGGTAGGCACATTGTTAGCTTTTTGAATTGCTTATAGGACACAAGCATGAGTAATATGCAAAAGCTGAAAAAAACGAGGAAGGAGAGTACTAGAAAGTATTATGTTTGTGGTCTCTGATATATGCAGGCTATCTCATACTTACTTTTGGTAGAGGTAGCTCTTGATGCATTTGGTTTTCAAATTTAGATTTAGTCTGCAAGTTTAATGTCATGCTTCTGCCCGCATGCATTGCTGACAAACCTCCAGAGCGCAGCATGCCAAGGTTAACAGTGTTGTGTTTGTAAGCAGCAGTCTGAGTAGAGGAAATAACAACCACGTGACAGGATATGAACACACATGCTCATTAAGGGAAAATACTGCACATATATGACTAACTTCACATGATCTCCGTTTAAGCAAACAAACAATACCAAGAAATAAGTAGCTCTTTGTGCATGCACTGAGTCAGACAGGAGCACATAGAGTGCTAGTTGTACATAAAATGGCTACCATAAAAAGACATTGACAAAAGAAAGCAAACAAATCTATTTTATATTGATGACTTCTAAATTGTGTTTAAATATATATAATATATATACACACGTAGAGTGGTGGTGTTTTGTTACATGAAAGTGGATTATCCTGAGATGTTCTATAAATCAATTTATGATAAAATTCTGCAGAATTTTCTCTGCTTGGTCATTATGCAGCCAAGCATTAATACTGTATTAAGCTGAATATAAACATAGACTTCAATGTCTGCAGTGTAAAACGGTCCTCGAAACAGACTGAAGAAGCAGAGAAAAAACTTTTTTGACTGCTGAGGTACCTTGATATAGGACTGAAAACAGATGGGGAGCTGGCCCCATCAGAACCATAACAGTTGATCAGATATTTGGAATAATTTACATCAAAGAAGGACTGTGTAAAGCCATTTTGAGCTGTACTATACAAAGAAACTTTGAGCACGGACATTTTGATTTACAAGGACACTTTAAATATTTGTATATTTTGTAATGCAATGTGTTTTGTGATTTGTACCCTAATATAAATGCTTAGGAGCTGTGGTGGCTCAAGTGGTTAAGACGCTGAACTGCAGGCTGTGGAAGGTCAGTAGTTCAGCAGTTCGATACCCGGGTGCCGCATGATGGAGTGAGCTCCCATCTCTAGTTCCAGCTCCTGCCAACCTAGCAGTTCGAAAGCAAGAAATTGCAAGTAGATAAATAGGTACCACTTCGGTGGGAAGGTAACAGCGTTCCGTGCGCCTTGATGTTTAGTCATGCCGGCCACATGTCCACGGAAACGTCTTCGGACAGCGCTGGCTCTTCGGCTTTGAAACGGAGATGAGCACCGCAACCCTAGAGTCGGATTCGACTGGCTTTTGAGCAAGGGAACCTTTACCTTTATAAATGCTTAATAATAATAATAATCATTGAGTACATTGCATAATAATATCATGGTTGTTTTTTGTTTACTTACAGACCCCAGTGGGGGCAGAAGTCTCTCACTGCCAGGCCTCACCTCTCTGCCACTGGCCAGCTGGCCTGCAGGTGAGAATTACCCCCCCCAAAAAAGGAAGAACACTTGGCATTTCAGTGACGTGCCCACTTGACCTGGAAGTGATGTAGCTACGACATTGGGAACAACGAAGAACTAGAAAGTCTACATAAAAAGCTAATTCTACTATAGAGTTTTGCTCAAAAACCAGACCGTCGCCCCCAATGTAACTATGTCACTTCTGGGTCATGTAAGCAGTCGCTGAAATCCTGGGCATTCCTCCCTGCTCCCGGTAAGTGCACCCCCCCATCCCCCATTGGCTGCTTGGAGAAACCTGGCAACCCTGGGCCTTTCTTACAACTGATCTTGCAGAATGTACTGCAATGGTCATTGGCAAAAGATGGTCCACTGCATATAGTCTTATTTACAAAAATCACAACGATTCTAATTTAATCAATTAGTAATATTCTTCATGAATTTAATGCAAAAAGTAAAAGATATCAAACCACGCACATTTCTAGAAATACAGAGCTGATACTGATACATGTTTCAGCAGTCCATGAAAATGATGTAGTACATGCATCTCTTATAACAAATTTAGGGTCCAATGGCACCTTTAAGACCAACAAAGTTTTATTCAAGGTACAAGCTTTCGTGTGTACGCACACTTTAGCAAATATGGCAGGCAAAGTTCAAATTTACAGCCAGAGAATGAACAGCAAATTAACATGCAACAAGATGATGATCAAAATATGCAAAGGGACACTAAATAACAAATTAATTAGAAAATACACCTTTAGACATTTTTCTGCTAGTTTGACATATTTATTGCTTTACAACTGTTGACCCTATAACCTTAACTTGTTATTTAGTGTCACTTTGCATATCTTGATCATCATCATGTTGCATGTTAATTTGCTGCTCATTCTCTGGCTATAAGTTTGAACCTTGCCTGTCATTCTAACGTATTTGATAAAGTGTGCGTGCACAGGAAAGCTCATACCTTGAAAAAAACATTTGTTGGTCTTAAAAGTGCCATTGGACAATAAATTTGTTGTACTGCTTTAGACCAACACAGCTGACCAACTGAAGGCATCTCCTAGGACAGCTCTGAAAAACTCAATTATATTTTTACCCATGAGATGACTCAGAATGGTCTGCAGATTCAGTCAATGTATTTTAGAAAAGGCCAGTTGTATGCAATTAAATAGAGAATTCATACTGATCAGCACAAACATCCGCTTGGATCCATGTGCTGAAAAAAGAAAAAGAGAAAGGCCTTGTTTAAACAGAAAATTAAAAAGCACAAAGAACTAGTATGTCTATGTACAAAGGTATGTATTAAAAAGGTTAGAGTTATCATTCATATTTTACTTTGGAAGTGAGAGGAGCGGACCCTTTTTATGATGCTATAAGAGCTGTGAAGAACCATTGTGCTCTATGTTAGTGAGAATGTTCATATATTTTTTGACATTAATGTCATCACTTAATTCAGTTTTTCTATTACAGGTATTTCCCTTATAAATAAAAGCCGAATGGTGGTGGCACTTCTCTAGAACATTCCACACGCTCCAAAATCAGTTCGCTCTCTGATCTGTCATTCAGAGGGTCTCCCTATCTACTGGCTGCTTTGCCTGAGTCCTGCCTTCAACATTCTGAATATTTTGCTGTTCCTCTCCCCCCCACAGCCAGTCAGAACACAGAGGTTATTTGCATATGCAGCCTCATTGGCCTTTGCCTCGGAACACAGAGGTCATTCGCATATGCGACTTGATTGGCTTTTGCCTCTAACATTCTAAACAGTTTGCTATTCTGAGGTAAAATGTGTCCGATCTCCAGATGAGGGCTGGAGATCACTCAGAATTACAACTGCTTTCCAGACGGCAGAGATCAGTTCCCCTGGAGAAAATGGTGGGCTCTGTATCCTTATATGCTGCTGAGGTGGCCCCCATATGACAGCCAATGTGACGTAGCAGTCAGGGCTTCAGAGCACGGGAGAGGCGCAGGTGTGTGGGAGGTGGAAAGCTGAAGAGTGAGGGGGAAATAAAGGTAGGTTGATGATTGGCTGGAAAGGAGATAGGGTTGCCAACTCCAGGTGGGAAATTTTGCCAACTCCAGGTGGGAAATTTCTGGAAATATGAGGGATGGAGCCTGGAGAGGGTGAGGTTTCAGGAGGCGTGGGACCTCAGACAGGTACAAAGCCATAGACTCCACCCTCCAAACCAACTATTCCCTTCTGGGGAACCATCTTTGCCAATCTCCAGGTGAGGGCTGGAGATCACTCAAAACTACAGCTGTTCTTTAGGTAGCAGAGATCAGTTCCTCTGGAGAAAATGGTGGACTCAGTGTCATTATACCCTGCTGAGGTCGCCACAGCAAATTGACACTGAGTGTCCAAGGCCTGGGCACCTGCCCAGAGCCTCTTTCTAGAGGCCGCTGTATTTATTTCCACAATGGGCCTTTTTCCTAGTCACATATTTGAGGTTTTTAAAATATCCAAGATAACTTGCTCAATGTGAATGTTCAAAAGTGTTATTCATAATACATTTTGAATTTCTAATTTTTTTCAGTGGAATGTTTGCTTATACTAGTTGGATGCCAACACGATTTCAAAAAAATATTTTGTTCTTGCTTGATAGGCTTGATGGAAGGGAACGACCTGGCAAAAGTGATCCATGCAATGGTCACCTCGAGACTGGATTACTGTAATGCTCTCTACATGGGGCTGCCCTTGACCCAAATCTGGAAGCTGCAGCTGGTGCAGAATGCAGCAGCCAGGCTGTTGTTGCGTCTCTCTATGCGGGAGCACATCCAGCCTGTGCTAAAAGCACTGCACTGGCTGCCTATAGCATACTGAATTCGATTCAAGGTGTTGGTTCTCACCTTTAAAGCCCTATATGGTCAGGGACCTACATACCTAAGGGACTGCTTTCCCCACATGTTCCCCTGAGAGCACTACGACCAGGGTCCCAAAATTGTCTGGCTCTGCTGGGCCCCAGAGAAGCCAGGCTGGCTGTGACAAGGGCCAGGGCCTTTTCAGTGGCGGCTCTGTACTGGTGGAACGAGCTTCTGGAAGACATCAGGGCCCTGCGAGACCTTTTACAATTCCACAGGGCCAGGAAGATGGAGCTCTCCCAACCCTGAAGAACAAGAAGAACCACTGTAAGGCAAACCCCTGAATCCCAGTGTTGGTGAGGCAGCAGGTCAGTAGTTGGTGGTCAACCATGTCGAATGGTGCCGACAGGTCTAACAACAGCAACACAGCCGAACCACCCTGATCCAGATGCCTCTGAAGATCATCCATGAGGGCGACCAGTGCTGTCTATGTCCCATGGCCTGGTCAGAAGCTGGACTGGGAGGGGTCTAATGCAGAGGTGTCATCCAAAAACCCCTGCAACTGAATTGCCACCACCCTCTCAATTAGTTTGCCCAATTAGGGCAAATTAGAAACCAGCCAGTAGTTAGCCAATTCGGCTGGAACCAAAGATGGATTTTCCAATAGAGGGTGTACCACTGCCTCCTAGAGTGCCCCGGGGAACAGCCCCTCAGAGAGTGACCTTAGGGTACCTCATAGCCCATCACGGCCAGCTTTAATTAGCTACAACGGGCACGTATCAAGGCTGCAAGTGGTCAGGCGAACAGTTGAAAGTAATTTGTCAACCTCTTCTAGGCTGAGTAGACTGAAATAATACAGAAGATGTGCATGGAGCCTCGAGTTCCCTTACTGTCTCAAGTGTGGCTGGAAGGTCATGGGAGAGCAAGAAGACTTTATCTGTTAAATAGCTCACAAAAGCCTCACAGCCAATCTCCAATCCCTTAGCATTTGGTGTACCCTGTGGCAGAATAGTAATAGACTGAATCATTCTAAATAACTGGGCTGGGCAAGAGCTTGCAGACACAATCGTGACTGCGTAGTATTCTCTTTTGGGGCTTTGACCACCATCTCATAGGATCTCATAAACGTCCTATAGGATGCTCTTGTAGCTTCATCACAAACACACCACCACTGTCTCTCTAGCCATCTGAACCCTCGCTTCATCAGCTGCAGCTCTTGTGTAAACCATGGAGCGAGCCTTGAGTGAGGGCGTAGAGGGCATGGGGGGGCAATCTCATTGATGGCTACCAAGAGTCGGCTACGCCAGTCCTTCACAAGCTCATCTAATGAGCCACCAGGGGGCAATGGATCCCACAGGACCATCTGGAGCTGCACTGGGTCCATTTGGTAGAGGAGAGTCAGCCAGAGATCCCCCGAGAGTTTGGTGTCTCTAGTACATGGGGGGGGGAGCATTCTACTGCATCACGAAGCTCACAAACAGGTTTGTTTGGCAGCTAAAAGTTTGTGACAGTTCATGGTTCGCGAACCGGGCATGCCATGAACCAAACCACATTTTCCCAATTCATACCCATCTCTAGTTGGAACCTCTGTCTTCTCTCATCATTCTTTATGAGCTGAAGCCACATCCTTTCCAGTTCCTTTCACAGAGAGTCACAGCTTAATTGTACACAGCAGGATTTACAACAGGTCTCTGTTTCAACTGCAGCCCCCCAATAAGGAAGCCTGGAAAATGGTTATGTACTTTATGGATCTAAGGAAGGGATATCTGATTCACAAAAACTCAAGCTGATCAATTTTGTTAGCCTTTTAAGCACTTATGTTCTCTTGTTAATACATACATTTATACATAGGATTCTTAGTACTTAGTACTTTGTAATTTTTTCTGCATCCATATATTAACTGATTTATTGTCTTAAGAAATACAATAGTATAGGGTGCTTCAGTTACAGTCAGGGCTCTTTTTGTAGCAGCAACTCCTTTGCATATTAGGCAACACACCCCTAATGTAGCCAAACTTTCAAGAGCTTACAGAGCTCTTCTTACAGGGGCTACTGTAACCTCTTGGAGGATTGGCTACATTAGGGGTGTGTCGCCTAATAGATAAAGGAGTTCCTGCTACAAAAAGGGCCCTGGATACATTTACTGTAAATAATGTGCTAATAGTGAACAAAATTAGTAACTATTTACAATAGAAGACGAAGACTATGGTTATTCTGTTTTTCCCCAATCCCCCCCTTTTTTGTCCTTCTCTATGGTTAATCTGTTTCAGCAAAGCTCCAAAATGAGAAATGCTCAGTTTAAAAAATAGTATCTATTCTGTGCTTTTTACAGAAGTTTAATATGTTTCTTTTTCTAAGATACACATCATAAAGTCCTGAGAGGATAATTGGTTCAAATTAAACAACATACAGAATTCTGCTGATGTATTTCTATATTAGACTTATGATTAGTCGTTATTATTAATAATGTATAAATACCATAATACAAAGAACTGTACGGAATAAATATATAATTACTATATCTAACAGCCAGCCCATGTGGATGGAAGTATCAACACCATTACCCATAAACCAAAATATGCCTCCCTAAAAGCAGCCAAATGCTGACCAAATGTCTTCCAGAAGGAACAGAATGGCAAAAGCAGCCAAGTGTTAGTTAAAGAGAAAAGGTATGTGTGGTGGGGAGATGATAATGGCAACTATGAGATACTATTCATGACCTGGCTGAAATCAGGAAGCTCTTGGTGTTTTTTTTTCAAATGGAGTCAGAACTGCTGACACAGAGAGGAATGACAAATAACCACAAGTAACACAAGGCAGCCTTAGATGGCCTCAGCCAAAAACACAAAATGTCATTGTGTAAAACAATAAGTCATTGTGACATGGGAGGGGGCCAGAACTCAGAAAGGCTATAATAGAGTCTTAAGTGAACTACCAGATTTCTCCCCTCATATCTAGATGCCATGAATAATCACAGAATGCCAGATATACTTTTAAAGCATATATTGGTATAATTATGCTATCATTATATGAATCCTGAGATAAGACCTTAATGTGTTTTCTTGGAGTTATAGTAGTGTTACATCTCTAGTCAGCATGCACACTCATATAAATACAATTAGTTCACCAGACCAGAAAATTCTATCACTGGCCCTGAGGGGAGTTCACAAAAACATTTTCAGGTAATGAATATCCACATTTTTAAACCACAGTTTTAGCCATAAATATTCAGGCAACAATCCACAAGTAACAGGGTTTTGTTCCCTGTGTCTTTCATTTTGTTTTTTAGACTTAGGCTCACTTTTGCTGCCCTATGTTATTCCCAAAGCAGTGCACCAAGTTAGAGCTAATTTGCACACTGTAGACTGATGACTTCTGAACACTTTTGTAGCTAAATGTACAAACTGACTCCCCTGAGAAAGATTGTATTTGAGATTGTCATAAAATATGAAAGTTCTATCTGTGGTATTTGATCCAAAATTGGTTTATTCACACACTGACAGAATGCACATTGTCTGAAACCTAGTTCTATTAACACATTTTGGAGAAGTAAATAGTCCTAATGAAGCACCTAAATTCATAAATCACATTTAATACCTCCACAAAAGTGAAAAATGTATAGTTATTTTCTTTCACAAATCATAGTGTTTGTTCATATACATATATTTAAACATCTAGAATAAAAACCTAATTTTGAAATGTGCATTCAGTTAAATGAAATTTTATTGGCCTGATCACTGCTCCATATTTGTACATTTATATCTGTAGGTCCTTAAATTGGGAGGGCAAATTTGTTTGGATAGCATTGTCAAGAGGCAATTTCGTGTAGTGATAAATAAGGAGCATTCTTCATTCCTCAGAACTGTTCATGAACTTTATAAAAATAGTATTGTCAATTCATACTGTTTGTAGTGCTTTGTAACATACTTTACTGGGTAATTTATATGTTGTAGTCTTGTACATACGCCACCAATGTAATTGACATTTAGATGAGTGAATAATTGAGCCAACACTCCATTTACCCATTGGTCAGCAACACCTGTATCTTTTCTACTAACACTATATTATACACATAAGCCACTGTATTTTGCAGAAATTTAGGTTACGTCAGCTAGCAGTTTACATTTAGGCTGTGACCTCCATGGACCTGTATTTTTCTATTATGTTGCTCAGTACGGTATCCAAGTGGCACTGTGGTTGAAACTCAAAGGATCAAACAGCTACTCTTGCAGTACCCCAGCAAGTGTGGGGTTTCCATTTGCCAAACACTCCTGCACACAAATACCATGTGGCAAACTGCTTCTGAAACTCTAAGAACTTGCAAAAGTAGCTTATGATATGGCAGATCTTTCCCAATCCTTTTCATCAACAGCTATCTAGACACCCCCCCCCCCCAAGCAATGGTGGAGGTCAAATCTGCTTCATGGACAAAATGCCACAAGGCAGGGAGGTGGGGTTCTACTAGGGAAGGAGAAATCAGGGAAAAATCACTCTTCCTCCCTCTTATGCAACCAGCAAGCTTGCTCCACTGCACTTCTGTGTGAACAGAAGAGGCAAGTGGTAAAGAAGAAGCAATTGATTTTGCTCAATTCTCCCATGCTTCATAACTTTTTTTTACCAGTTTAATTACATGGCTAAAGTCATGTATGAATATGGCCTTCACAAATCAGCTTGTTCCTGTTCAATAATGACAGTTAGCTAAAGAACAGAACGGACCAAGTGATAAAATAAGTAATGAAGAAAAGTACAGGGCCATGAAGAGCTAATGAAAGAGTCAGTAAAGCTGAATAAGAAACATGGCATTCAAAGTTGGGTTGCAGGCCCCTGGCGGGGGAGGGGGAACCCCTGGTTTGAGAGCCCCACCCCTGCTTTGCATGAATCAGGCAGCAAGGGACAAAATGGCAGGGGGTTGTGCTGGGAAGGCAAGCTCTTCTTGCTGGGGTGGGCAGGCCAGATTCCCAAGTCCCGAGCAGCAGCGCTAGGTGTGTGTGGGGTGGGCCCATGATGCAGCACATGCTGTGGGGGGTGTGGGCAGGCCCTCACTTGCCATTGGTGGGAAGTGGGCCTGCGATCATGCTCTCCGGATGGGGAGAGCTGTGGGAGGCAGTGGCGAGAGGTGAGGTGGTGAGGCTGTTGCCATCAAGGTATGCAGGAGAGGAAGACGAAGCAAGGAGGAGAGACAGAGTGAGCACATGTGTGTGCGTGTGGATGCGCATGCCAGAAGCTGTGCTACCAGCTGCTGTGCTCTCACCTTCCGCTCCATTTCTTCTCTCTGCTCCTCAAGTCTGCCTTAAGTTTTATGTGCTGGGGCCTGGTGGCAAAGTCCATCTGCAAAGAGACAGTCCACCAATGCCTCCCCTTCCCTCTCTCGCTCTCTCGCCCAGTCACTCACCACAGGATTCCTTTTCGCTCCCTTGCCAAGGAGTTCCCTTCTTTTGTCTCACTGAAGGATGTCCCCCCACACCCCCTCTCCTTTCTCAGTCCACTGCTTCTTCAAGGAGCTACTTGTCTGGCACTATGGAGGAAGGCAAGGAGGGTGGGCAGTGGGAGGGGGGTTTGCCTGAGCTGAATCACTTGAATGGAGCCATCAGGGTAACTCAGTCTTGCTCCAGTTGCTTGGCCAGTGACTGATTCCCGTTTCTCCGAAGGATGCCTCTCATTAGCATGAATATGGGGAATGGCCAGAGAGAGACTAATTTTTAGAGGGGAAACAAGTTTCCTTTGCAATGGCATCTAGAGCTCTCTGGCTCCTGTGCTTCATCATGGGCTCCTCCTTCAGCTTGGGGGCAGGTAAGGTGTTCCCATTCTTGCAGACTTCGGCCTTCACTGTTTGCATTGAGCTGCTGAAGTCACTCTCATCCAAGGTTCTGAGAGAATTCCTTTCCACCTGCCTGACTGTCAGACTGGATGCATAGGGCAGGGAGAGCACTTCACAGAAACTGATAAAATCTTAAAGCTGCTGTGATTTCCTTACTCTTCTAATTTCTTCATCCTATTCCCCCCAAAAAAAATTTTGTTTTCAGTTCCACAAGTCTGGCATGTGGCTTTTCTGTTTCCCCTCCTGTAAGAAGGCTGTTTCAGATATGTGTTCAAAGCAGGCACCTGTTTGAAATGCAAGAGACAAAGCAAATGTACCCTGCAGTGTGGGAAGCTGGTACAAGGCCAGTGGAGTGTAGTGGTTAGAGTGTCTATCTAGGTTCTGGAAGATTCCAGTTCAAACCCCTTCTCAGCCATGAAGCAAGGCAGGTGACCTTGGATCACTCATGCTCTCTCAGTCTGCTAGAAGTTACATCATTTGAAGGGGGTGGAGCTTGGGAAGTGGCATCACTTGACTTTTGACCTGAAGTGACATCACAGGACATGGCATCACAAAGTCTCCTGGCTCCTCTCCCAAAATCCCCAGATATTTCCTGAGTCAGACCTGGGAACCCTAATTCAAAGAGCCCAAGCTAGTACATGCCAAAAAGAAGGTTAATATAAAATCAGAACACAGGCTTTCCCAAGAAGGTTTTCTAGACATTTCAGTAATCTTGCTATAAGATATCTTACTCACAAGGCAGTAAACAATTATAATGTTTCCAAAGAATGTAACAGACTCTGTGATTGCAGGTTTATGGGATGATAAATGCTAATTAAGAAAGTATTTTTAACAAATATCAAGAGCATAAGGTATAATATGAAACTTTTGGCTACTACTGGGCCTTTAGGTATTCTGTAAGGTGATCCTACCCACATTTGGAAATACATGAATTCAAATAAACTGATTTACATCCATGTAAATAGGCTTAAGACTAAGGTACCAGATCATGGAGATTGTTCCTTGATCAGACTAAGAATGGCTACATATTTTACAAAGGATAAAGGAAATGGAGGAATAAATTTGCCATGTTCCGATAGCTCCTGTGTACATGTGAGGGTTCTGAGGTGTACATGTACTTTTCTACAAGATATCCCCCTGTTGCTGAAAAGGATGCAAAGTGTTCCATATGGGCCCTAAAGCTCTGTGGAATCCTGCCTATGTCAAATGCTCCTGGATGGCCCAGGTTAGCCTGATCTCATCAGATCTTGGAAGCTAAGCAGGGTTGGTCCTTGTTAGTACTTAGATGGGAGACCCCCAAGAAAGTCTAGGGTTTCTACATAGAAGCAAAACACATCTGTTCACATCTTCCCTTGAAAACTCTATGGGATCACCATAAGTCATCTGTGACTTGATGGCATTTTTCACTGCCACCATGTCAAAAACTCTGTACTTTGTTTTTGAATGTATCTTGAGCATTTCTCCTATGCATTTTAAAAGTAAACATCAGTCAAAATTCACAATTGTTCTGACAGAATTCTTGAACTGGTTTTGTTTTAAATATTGTTTCTATACCAGAGAAGACTTTTACTATCTCTTATGCCAGGAACCTTAATACTGATCATACAATAACCTTAACAGACTTCACAGACCATTTGCCCATAATACAAAATACAGGAATTATTATTAGATAACAATATTAGCCACTGCAAACACAAACTGTTGATATATGAAAATAAATATAAAAACTAAAAGGCATTAATTTCAGAGAAATGCCAAACATACCCTGTCTAACCTTCTAGCTTCTATATGTCTAAGTAGCTGTTGTCTCCAGTCAGCGGGCATTTTACCACAGGTCTCACTTCCCTTCACAGGGGTAGGCCTTGTCTTTAAATCAGTGTTATCTGATGGCTTGTCACCATAGTTACCCAAGTTATAGTCTGATGGTATCTTTTCCAACAGAGCTGCCATTGTAGGCCTAGCTGAAACTGGCCTGGTTTGGGAGGTACCATAACTCTCTGTACTGTAGCTTCTTGCAGACAATGGTCTCCTTTGTGTAAGGTTTTTAACTGGAAAATTTCCAGACTGAGTTTTCACTTCTTGATATGAAGGGTGTTCATCTTCATACCTGCCATTCCTTTTGAGGAACTGGGACTCAGACACAGAAATGCTGCTTTGGCGTTCCATAGCTCCTCTATATTGGTGTCTGTTATACCTATCACTCTGAGGCGGTTCATGTGGTTCACTGACTCTTCTATACATTGACATTTCTGTAGAGCTGGCCAATGAATCTGCTCTTCTCAAAAATCCAGCCCTTGATCCCTGACTTGAGAACTGAGTATTGACAGTCTCTTCATTAACAGAAGGCTGAGAGAATGAAAACATGTGCTCTATAGGTGGGTATCCTCGGTAGGCTCTAGGGCTGACCAAATCCTTGGGAACATTTTTACTCTGCTGGGGAATGTATTCTGGAGTGTGTTGAAAAGGCGGTGGTATCCTCTTCTCTGCTTTCACTTCCACTGATCCTTGAGGATTAAAACTTTGGTCAAACTGGTACACTTTCTTAGTTACAGAAGGCTTTTGCTGTTGCTGAACCTTAACGCTTCCATAGGTCAGAAGCTCATCATCAAGCATTGGTACAGACTGGCTACGAGACATGCTAGACATTCCATGTTCTGGCCGCATCATTTTGTCTGGCATCTCATGTGTTCCTGCATTGTCTGTAGTGGCTGCATAGTTCTCCAATGGTATATTATAAACTTTATAAGCGCCAATATCTATCTCATCTATACTTTGAGACTTCTTAAATCTATTAGTCTTTAAATCTCTCATCATTGGGGAAAGCCTCTCTGTACTCTTGCTGATGGAAATGACATTTTTAGATAGTTCAGGGCGACAGTGAATATGAGAAAACATGTTACTAAGACTTCTGTTAGCATTTGAATCATGATACTCCCATGCTGTTCCTGGAGGAAAAGTGCCAGTTATTTCAGGAGAGTCTTTAACATGATCTTTCCTTTCTGGTAATGGGCTGGTGGTAGGAGTACTCTCCAGCTTTGAAGGAAAGGCTGTCCTATCTTCAAATGGACTAGGGGTCCTTGTCCAGTTCTGCCAAGGGTTTGATGGAGGCACTTCTGATTCAGGTGTATTTCTGAGAGTAGGCTGTTCAAGCTCTAGGGGAATGCCAACTATTCTGTCCTGCCTAATTAAAGGCCGGCGTCCATGAGCAGATGTGCTTCTCGATTTAGAGCTTAAGAGGGGGTTGGAGTTGGGGTTTTCCACTGTGCTCTCCTCTGCTACAAATCCTGTGTTATCATAATGAGAACCATCATTCCAGCTATCAACAAATGTGTCACTCATCTGACGCCTATCGTTATGCTGCTGCAAGTTCCCTGCTGGAGCAGACTCACGCTGGCTGAGCAATGGCTTTGTTTCAAGGGGTTGGGGGAAAGACTGAACAAGCCTGCAAGAAACAAAGATAAAATCAACCTCTGTCAAAAAGGGAGTGATCACAGCAAAAGAAAATGCTAACAAATATCCTATCATAATTGCATGTGCAGTATAACCACTTTTGTATTGAACAGTTATTGTTTGCTTAGGTTGGAATTAAAGAAAATGGCCAGAGATAGCAGCAGGCCTCTTGTTTACTGGACTACAAATAATTTTTGAAATGCCAAGTGTTTCCATTTTGTATATCTTTCTGGGAATTTTGAAAAGTGTCTAATAATTCATTACATTCATAAGGAGAATTTAAGATTAGAGAGAAGAAACCAATGTCTCCTCTGAAATGTGCAGCTGAAAACTACACAAACTCACATTGTTTCATAGTAAGGCCAGTCTTACAGCTCTTACTCTTTCAAAGTTCTTCAGTGGAATTTAGTCTAGTCAAGTGCACAGTAAGCACTGCCATCTTAGATTGAGAGAAAGCCAGTTACAGTTAGAAATGCAAAATTTTCAGAAATTCTGAAGCTATGTGAAATGGGGGCGGGGCATTTTGAGGGACAAATTGAAATATGTGTAGTACTTACTTTCTTATCAAATTTAAAATCACAATGAACTAATCTTTGATGACCTTTGTATAAATCATAATTATTCCAGTAGAACACACAAAGCCTAAACCTGCTCTTACTTTATTTGGATATGCAGTGCTAAGTTCCACATGAATCTAGAGGCAGAGCCAAATAAACATACCTATTACCCCACAAGGAATTGTTCACTGCATCTTTAGCTGTAGTCTGCAGGGACCCCATTTTAACACGAGCATTAGAAGACCCTGAAGAAGCCTGAGAAGGTGAATAATCTGAATAGGTGCCTGAAGAAACACTATTGTTCATACAGTGAACTTTATCTGCTTCAGACTCATCTGTTGACTCTGGAAAACAGAGCAAGCAGTATGAAAACATAACCATGGGAGAAAATACAACCAATATAGAATAGCTACGGTAATAAGTTATAATAATGGTGCAATTTCTATACTGTCCTGCTGTGGCCAGTTATGGACTTATATTAAAATTTTGCAAAAATACCCAGGAGGTATAATATCACTTTTTGGTTGCTTTTCCCAACAGCAGCAATCTGAGCTCAAGGACATTCTAACACAAGTTATATCTTCTGACCATACTGAAGAATCAATACTGGCAAGTACATAATTATATTGTTATTTTATTTGTTTGTTTGTTTTTTAAAATTTATATTCTACCCTCCACGCAAATGGGCTCAAGGCGGGTCACAACAAATAATTAAGCCATTTGGCAATCCGTACTATGACGAAATGCTTTTTTTTTTTTAAGTTCTAAGCTATTAGTTTCATTTTGGGCTGCTGGGTGGGTGCAGCTACCTACCTTCCCTGCATTACCCTCAATCATACCCAAACTGCTAGAATAATGAAGGCATGACCAGGGGAGAGTTTTCAGGCCCAGGTTTTTTGACTCAGGACCATCCATTATCTATTGCCCATTTGTACCTTTCTCAGCTGCACCTTCTCTTGAATTCAAAATAGCACAACACATTATCTCTGTCTGTGAAAGATGCCTTCTTCTTTGTATCTCTACACACCAGCTCTAAGAAAAGGCACTGTCGAGCACAGTATTATAGCTTCTATAATTTTCATCATAATTCCCTTCCAAATGTCTGCCATTTGATCTGGTACCTTTCTTCTCTTTTCCCAAGAGAACAAGCTTAGGCTGGTACAATGGTACTTCAGTCATCGAGGGGCGAAGTTCTCCCATCCTCATATCATTCACAGGGTGTACAAAAGAGTCCTGATAAATTAAATAATATTGGAGACTGAAATACAATGTTAAAAGGATAGCTCAGCAAGTGAAGCCACAACAAATTCTAATAGCCAACTTTGACATGCATATGGAGCTGCAAAGTTCCTAGCAGAAATTGAACTAATATGGTTTCAAACCAGGCCACCTGGTAGGGGTCTAAACATACTTTTTGGACTTCCCCACTATACTGAAAAAATATAAACAAACTCCAGAAAGCCAGCCTGATGGGGCTTGAATATGCTAGAGTAGCATGGAATACAGAGAGTAGCTAAAGGTCTAACTACATGTTACACAGTCCTCATGTAATATTCAGATTGCTGTGAAAATTTTCTATGAGACATGTACTCCAGAGTCCCTGGTGCAAGCCATTTTCCTGACTTGAGATGGCCCCAGAGTGCATTAAATGACCCATTGGGGGCTTGCTATGTACTGATGGGGTAAATGTATGTTTTCTCAACAGGACAAATACCCCCTACCAGGCAATTTCTGGTCATCCTGTAATAAAAAGGGGGGGGGGGGGGGGGGGAGGTTGAAGTTCCCTCTCATCATGCAATGCATTCCTGATCCGAATATGACTCTGCATACCATGAAATTCAATTCCCCTTGCATTGCATATCTCACAGAAAATAATGATCTTAGTCATTCACATTATATATTTACTGTTGTACCAGAACCTCAATGTGTGGATCAAGAAACCGACACATTGGGAGCATGTGTAGACTGGGATGTTTATACAAACCTGGGCCAGCTTCCAGGTTTGTACATAAATCTCCAAAAGGAAAAAAAAAAGATTTTTTTAAAACATTGCTGTCACAATCCACAATTACCTGCTGAGTGACACCACCTTCCACCATCATGGCAAACAATGTTGGGAAGTCTCCCAGATCTCAGAATGAGAGGGGAGGGGATCTGAATCCACCCTTGGCCTCCTCTTCTCAACTGGACAAACCTTCTTCACAGTAAGGCGCACCAGGTTTTTTTTCCTACATGGCCTGTTGTCAGGTGCCTCCTTTTATATGCACCTCTGAAATAATGGTTTCTAACTTGTTTTTAATGGTTGTACGTTACCTAGAGCCTTACATTATAGGGAATAGGTGATTTACAAATTGAATTATTATTATTACTACTACTACTACAATGATGATGATTATGATTATGATGATAACAACAACAACAACAACAACAACGATAATAATAATAATAATAATAATAATAATAATAATAATAAAAATAATAATAATAATAGTAATAATAATAATAATAATAATAATAATAATGTTTCCCTTTCCTGTCCATAAACCTCCCTGGCTTCCCATTGGACCTATCTTCCTCTACACCTGACTGATTTTATCTTTCTTAACACAGCGTCAGGACATTTGCCTCCATTTACTTCATCTTTCAATGGGCCTGGCTCCTCCTGATACGAGCCCCAGCTGGGGAGAGGGTGGGGTCAGAGGCTGCTTTTCCACTTTGCTCTGAACTGCTGGGGAATCCGCCCATCGTCCTTTCCCCCAGACTGTCCCGAGGGCTGGGTGTGATAGGTCTGAAAATGAGACAGGCTTCCTGGGGCTTCAAGGCATCTCTTTCCTGAGGCTTAAAGAGGCTTCTCGGCATACTCCCCTCTACCCGTGTCCTCTGCCCTGGTTTCTCCAGCTTCTTCCCAGCCTCTGGTGTCTCTACTCCCTGCCTGGGTAAGTGTGGTTTGTCCTGGCTGAGTCTGGGTGTTCATGTTCTGACAGGGTGGGGTTTTGGGGCCATCCTGGGCTTCCCCTTTGATACAGGGAATCACCTCCAACCCCAGATAGTTGCAGAATTCAAAGCATGGGAAGAAAAAACACCATTTTGAGAGTAGCGACCCTAGAAACAGGTATTATTTATTAATGTAGATATTTTTATGCCACCTCTCCAAAAACCCTCTTGAGGTAACTTACAAAATAAAAAGAAAAACAAAATATTAAAATATATTAATTAAAATCCAGAATTAAAAACCTTTGTCCAGCATAAAAACATTGACCATAAAACTATTGACAGCTTAACAGTTTCCACGCTAAATAGTGTATAAAAGATCAGCCCCTTAATTAAAACAAGCCAAAGTGACTGGAAAAGGA
>NW_015169172.1:529160-552753 GCF_001447785.1 Gekko japonicus
TTCCTGCTGCTAGACAGTAGTGGTGGCAGAGAAAAGGGAGGAGGGGGCAGGGAGAGGAGGAGGAGCTTCTGAGAAGTCACACCTTCCTTTTTTCTTTTAAAATGTTAAGGGGTCATTGTGTGAGAAGAGACCTGGTCATCCTTTTCCCTCCCCCAAACACCCCTGAACTCCTGGGAGATACTTTCTGTTACTTCTGAAATTCCAGGAGTGCGTTTTTAAAAATTTAGTTTGTATATACCTGCACTGAGCCAAAATGGCTAAATTTGGGTATATTTTCAGTTCATATATATCTGGCTACACACCACTAGCAGGCAAGTGGGCTAGCCAGTGACCAACCAGGCTAGTGAGCAAGCAAATGGGCTAGCGAGTGACCTGGTGAGGAGGGTGAGACAGGTGACAAGTGGGCTGGCCAGCGAACAAGTGAGTGGGCAGGCTGGAGTTCAGGCAGGCAGGCAAGCAACAAGTGGGTGGGGGTTGAGACAATGGGGATGGTGAGAGAGGTGACATAGCTGTCTGAGCTCAGGAAAAGTAGAAGAGGGTGTTGCAGTGGGTGGAAGTAAGGCAAGAGAAAGAGAAGGAGAAGAGAGCAAGAAAGGGAGGGAAAGGGCCTGTGGAGGGTAGGAGAAGCAAGATAAAAGTATGGGATTTCCCCCTCCATCATGAGTTGTAAGTTAACTAACAACTGTAAAATAATGACATACTATAATGGCCAGTACACTGTTTCACATCTGGGTTTCCAGGTGGATAATAAAATTGGGGCTTCCGGTTTTTAGCGCTTCAGTGATGGCTGCATCTCTTGGCTCCTCCGAGAGACGTGTGCCATGAATCGGGGATTAGGAGGGAGCGTAATCGTGCACGCTCCCCCATGGAGCCCATAGGCAATGGGCTCCTAGCCAGGGGGCTTTGGAGAGCCCTACCTCCAGCTGTTAGCCGGTACAGGGGGGCTACTCTGCCCCGAAGGTCCTGCCCTGATTCCCAGTATTGGATTTGAAGCGACCACCGGGACAAGCGTATGAAGGTTTGGCGATTCTACTATGCCTAGCGAGATCCCAGGGAGACCTGCTGGATCATTTCTGAAGACGGATGAGTGAGTTTAAGTTAAAGTGAGACATCGGAGCTCTGTTGTGAAGCCCTCACAAACTAAAGCGGGAAGGGGGAGGGGACGCCCTACCCCCTCAAGCGATTGAACGAAGCGGGATGATGGGGGACTGAGCTAACAGTAGCAATGGATTACAGTAGAAGGACTAGATCAGAGAAATTTCCAATAAAAGCATTTACAGACCTTTGAGACCTTGGCAACTTTAATTGGTAAATGTAAATAACCCTCCAAGATGGCGATTGGAGGCTTTGAGGGAGGTGGGACGCAAGCTTCTCTCAGGAAGAAGAAAAACGGAGGGCTGGGTCAGCTGACCTAACCATAGACTCTTCCTATAGCATGAAATTGGGTGCCATCTGCTGGCTAAAGTGGGATATTCGACGGGAACGGCTCTAAACGTGGCAATACTTTTAAAGGCACAGTGTTTAGAGCGAGAAGCAGCGAGTTGTGGATTGTGGACGAAATTGAGACCGTGTCTAGCTTATATTAGATGGTGGCAAGCAGATCAAAAAGCGATAATAAAGGGTGGATTACTCTTGTAATATAAAATCTGCATGTAAAGTGAATGGCTGGTCTTCCTAATCAGAGTGTGGATGAAGCAACAAGCGAGTGAAAGCCCTGGAAAAGGAAGCGGTACTAACTGGACAGAACCTGTTTCATCAAAGCTGTTTATGAAAGAAGAACCAACAGAGAAGGAAGAGGATTAATTGAGATGACTGAATGGACTGAGAGAATCTAGGCTCCACAATGTCATGTTTGTGGTGAGGGAGGGAAAGCGTAATGGAAGAGTTCAATGTCTTTTAAGGCCTTTATATCTCTTAATTAGCTTTGGAACTATTCTCTGTCTAGACAGATAAACTGGATTTTAACTTGAAGTGATGAATAAGGAAACTCCTCATGTCGGAAGCTAATTGTTAAGAGTTACAACTTTGTATCTATAAGCATATGTAACCTTCTACTATTGGACTTTTAGTACCTTCTGTTCTGTCTCCCTTAGTTTGTAGTCTCTTCCCTCCCCTTTTTTCGTTATAGTTATGTAGTTATTTTAGAAATGCAACTTATAAAAAATCCCCTTGGGGGCACAAAAAAATAAAATAAAATTGGGAATTATTACTGTCTACTCTATAACCACTGCTATGCGGCCACGATTGTGTCCACGAGCTCATGCCCAGCCCAATTATTTAGAACAATTCAATCTATAACCACTCTGCCACAGGGCAGACCAAATGCTAGGGAATTGGACATAGGCTGTGAGGCATTTGTGAGCTATTTTGCGGATACAGTCTTGTCGCTCGGCCGCAACCTCCTCGCCATAGTTGATAAAATGAACGAGCTCAAGGCTCCATGCACGTCTTCAATTCTGGATCTGGATCATTTTGACCCACTCAGCCTAGAGGAAGTTGACAAACTGCTCCTAGCTATTCGCCCTACCACATGCTGCCTTGATCTGTGCCCGTCATGGCTAATCAGAGCCGCTGTGACGGGTTTCGAGGCATCTTGAGGGAGATTATCAACAAGTCCCTCACTGAGGGACAGTTCCCTGGGGTGCTTAAGGAAGCAGTGGTCCGCCCTCTGTTGAAAAAAACCATCTTTAAATTCGGTTGAATTGGGCAACTATCGGCCAGTTTCCAATTTGCCTTATCTGGGCAAATTAATAGAGAGGGTGGTGGCGATCCAACTACAGAGCTTTTTGGATGATGCTTCCATCTTAGACCCCATCCAGTCTGGTTTTCGCCCTGGTCACAGGACAGAGACGGCACTGGTCGCCCTCACAAATGACCTCTGAAGGCATCTGGATCAAGGCGGATCAGTGGTGCTATTATTGTTGGACCTGTCGGTGGTGTTCGACATGGTCGACCATCAGTTACTGGTCCGCCGCCTTGCCGACATAGGAATCCAAGGGCTTGCCTTACAATGGCTTGCTTCCTTTCTCCAAGGTTGGGGACAAAGGGTGGCACTAGGGGAACAGCAGTTCAGGAGGCACCCACTGGACTGTGGAGTGCCTCAAGGGGCAGTGCTTTCCCCAATGCTATTTAACATCTATATGCGCCCCCTTGCCCAGATTGTCTGGAGGCATGGGCTGGGGTGTCACCAGTATGCTGATGACACCCAGCTCTGTCTGATGTTGGGTGGCCAGTCCAACTCCAGATTGGAAGATATGGACTGGGCAATACAAGCCATGGCTGGTTGGCTTAGGCTGAGTCAGCTGAAACTGAATCCGACAAAAACAGAGGTCCTCTGATTGAGTCAGAGGGGTTGGGGGTAGGGATCCCACTCCCGACCTTTGATGGGGCACCGTTGGTGCCAGTGCCAGAGGTTAGGAGTTTGGGAGTGCTCTTGGATGCCTCCTTAACAATGGAGGCCCAGGTAGCAGCCACTGCCAGATCGGCCTTTTACCATCTTTGACTGATTAGGCAGCTGGTTTCCTTCCTTGACCGCGCCGACCTAGCAACAATGATCCATGTGATTGTCACCTCGAGATTAGACTACTGTAACGATCTCTACATGGGGCTGCCCTTGCTGCAAATTCAGAAGGTACAGCTGGTGCAGAATGCTACAGCCAGGCTTCTGATGGGTCTTCCCAGGTGGGAGCACATCCAGCCTGTGCTGAGGACACTGTACTGGCTGCCAATAGCATACCAAATTCACTTCAAGGTGCCGGTTTTTACCTTTAAACCTATATGGCCAGGGTCCGACATATCTGAGGGACCCCCTTTCCCCATATATACCCCAGAGAGCACTACGGTCGGGGTCTCAAAACTGACTGACCCTCCCAGACCCAAGGATGCCAGGTTTGCCACCACCAGTGCCAGGGCTTTCTCAGTGGTGGCCCCATACTGGTGGAATGAGCTCCTGGAGGAGTTCAGGGCCCTGTGGGATCTCTTGCAGTTCCACAGGGCCTGCAAGACGGAGCTCTTCCACCAGGCTTTCAGCTAGGGAGCTGCCACCACTATAGAGCCCTGGCCCTTGGTTTTGACATGTAGCATGTGCCGCAGGAAGATCATGAGCTGAATGACGGTTAGACCTCTGTTTATACTCTTAAAGTGAGCCATCTGAAATAACTAATTAACCATCACCAGCACTTTATGAATTTGTATTAGTTATAATTTGAATTGTTTTAGATGATTTTATGTTGTTTTAATTGTATTTACATTACATTTATGCATTGACTTGAGCCACCCTGAGCCTGCTTTGCGGGGAAGGCGGGGTACAAATGAGATTAATAAATAAATATGATTGATAATAGTACAGTAATCTTCAGCTTGGCACTCATTTACTATCAGTAGTGCTATAATACTGCTATAAAGAACATCCAACTAGGGTTGCCATTCCCCCGGTGGGGCCAGGGGATCCCCCAATTTCAAGGGGCCCAATCCACCACAGCCCAGCTGGCTGGCGGGGGAAGCCCCACCCCAAGAAACCCCCTCCCAGCACCGCTGAAGCCAGCACAATGACATAACCCAGGAGTGACGTTATTGTGTTTCTGATGTTGGGGGCAACACTCTAGGTTTTGGGCAAAACTCTATGGGTTTGAGGCCCAAAAAACCATAGAGTTTTGTCCAAAACCTAGAACATTGCCCAAAAGAAAAATCTGGAATTCTTAAATTTTAAGAGGACACAAAAAGAGAGAGCTTAAATTTCGAATGATCAGGCGGCCACTTCTTTAATTCATTGGGATTCTTATTTTGTTGGATGGAATAAAGTTGGAGAGGTTAATTCCTCAGCAGGGTTAGAGCTGCCAGACCATGCCTGGCAATTGGTGGGAGTTGGGAGGCATTCCGAAAGAGGGATGAGGTCCCTTCTGAGTTTTTTTTATGGAAGTGATTCCATCACTGATGACAATTTTTTTAAAAAATTTCCCCACTGGCTGCTGGAGTGCCAATGGGAAACAGCCAATGGATGCAGGACATCTCCTGCCCCCAGTGGCCATACGGCAACCCTAAGTGTCTAGAAGCTTGAGACCTGGGTCACCTGACAAAATTCCACATTGCCTGTGGTAGAACAAGGTACCTTTCAGGGTCCTTTTGCCGCAGCTTTCATTATTACTCACAGTCTGATTTGTGACTACCTTGGCCTACCATAAACTGCTACAAGGATTAGTGAAGTGATGTATATATAAAAAAATACTTAAAAGCAGAAATGATATTGTCTTTTATTATCATTACAACTAACATAAAATGTCTTGCCTCGTAGTTGACATGGAAAACTTAAATGGTAGTTCATGGATACAAATTAATAAATATGTAGGGTCCTAATCTGTTGACAGGTGAAATCAGTGTCAAAATAACCTTACATGTGGAACTTGCTTGTGTAACAGGATGTCAAAGACAACACCCCACACCCAAGTAGCCCAGTTCAGGTGATTCACTGAATGATTCAGAGACCTGGATTTACACACTGCTGGTGCACCCGTGGAATGCCCTACTCCTCCATCCTCTGCTAGGGAACAGTGCACATCTCCTCCTTCCCCTTCTACTGATAATCCCTGTCTTGCTGCTTTCCCGGTTCTACTTGTTGTACATGTAACACTGATGATCAAAGCATAGTATCAATTCACATGTAAAGGCAGGAGGGGAAGCAAAGGAGGGAACTACATGCTGTTTGAATAATGGAATCTGCTTAAGAATGAATTGTGACTGTGCCAAAAGTATTTCAATCAATAACAAAATGGTTTTCAATACAACTACAATCCCGTCTAAACCCACAAACTCCAGTGGGTTTACAAGGGATTGCATTAGTTGTTACTTTGTGACAAATTAATATGCCATGCAGTGCTGGCAAGCTGGCAATAATAATTTATTAGAGGCATTTCAAGGTTGTCTTATCCAATTAAGGATCAATGCAATTGAGAATAAGTGTGTTGAACTAGGATCTGGGAGACTCAAGTTTGAAACCTCACTTTGCCACAAAAGCTTGCTGGGTAAACTTGGGCCACTCACATATTCTCAGCCTAACCGGCCTCACAGAGCTGTTGGGTGGATAAAATGGAGAAGAGGAGAAAGGTGTAAGCTGCTTTGGGTCCCCACTGGAGAGAAAGGTGGAGTATAAACAAATAAAACCAAATAAATGAATGAATGAAAACAACCCCAAAATATAACATCTCAGAACAATCTGCGTGACATCCATTAAAAGACAACAAACAGCTTCTGAATAACTACCTAGCTTTCTTTACATGGGCATATAAAGGTAAAGGTTCCCTTGCTTGAAAGCCAGTCGAATCCGACTCTAGGGTTGCGGTGCTCATCTCAGTTTCAAAGCCAAAGAGCCAGCCGGTCATGTGGCCGGCATGACTAAACACCATGGCACACGGAACGCTGTTACCTTCCCACCGAAGTGGTACCTATTTATCTACTTGCAATTTCTTGCTTTCGAACTGCTAGGTTGGCAGGAGCTGGAACTAGAGATGGGAGCTCACTCCATCATGCGGCACCCGGGTCTCGAACTGCTGAACTACTGACCTTCCACAGCCTGCAGTTGAGCCACTGCAGCTCCTACATGGGCGTATACTGTTCTGCTTTATATAGTTTTCTAAATATTAACAGAGTTGGTGCCTTCCTGGTCAATTAACAGAGCAGGAGACCCTAACAAAAATCAGGCAGTAGTGATTTTAAGTAGTCTGCACGAAGAAACGGAGAGCAGGGACTGGTCTGAGGACTCAAGCTGCTGTGATGGATTATGTTGGGCCACTCAGTGCTCCAGGTATGTAAGTTGTAAGAGGGGATTTAAAGCTAAGAACCAGCAATTTCTACTACACAGCATAAGAACTCTTTGGTACTACCATGAAAAAGAAAACCAGAGAGGCAGCATTGAAAGCCACAGTAAAACTGTACCTAATTAGAGAGCGTGAGAAGGGTGGCAGGCAAACTGATACATACATACAATTTATCTTAATTATATATATTGCATTGATCTTGATACAAGCACTGGTTGGTTTAATCAGCAAATAGTGTTGCCATTTTTACCTCCATTGATATTTCCTTAGTTGCCATTGGCCACTTGTGCTCATACTTGTCTTTCATAGTTTGCTCAGTACTGGCAGCTGGTGTTGTATTTTCAGGCCTCACTCCATGGCTTTTACCCACCAGATTTTGAACAGATTTCACCATGTTCTTTAAATCTTCTGGATATGGAGTTGGATAACGCTTTAAGTTTATTTCAACCTGAGTATTTATTTAATAAAGTAAAGTAAAAGCACAAATAGGAAATTAAAAAACAACATGAAGCTTACACTTCTGATTTTAATTCTCAAGGCTATTTAAATGCAACACAGAGACAGTGAATTAAGGTATTTAGACAATATTAACATAAAACATTTGCTATACTGACTGCTAAAACCTATGTCATGACAAATGCAGAATTCAAACCCACTGGTGTTAATGACTGAGAGCTGTTTATTTTTTCATTTGCCTAAAATTTTATAACATAAGAATATTTTGATTGAAAGTACACTTTCATGTTCACACTTTTCTCTAGTGGTTTAAGTTGAATCTACAGTTTCACCAACATATGGAAAGTCACTCTGGATTTATAATTTAAAAAGCTGTCACAGCACACTCTAGTGTACTGTGTATAATCCAGTGAAAGATGTTATTAAATACTAATAAAATAAATGGGAAACATTTCTAGGGATTATACCTAATATGGGACAATTTTGTCCTTTTATGGGATGAGTCTATGTCTGTGCAAGTCTAATACTATTATTTTTACTCCCAAGTTTTGTTTTGTTTTTAAAAACCACCAAGGAAAGCTAAGGTTCCAATACAGACACACGTTAATAGGCATTCATTCAAAAAGCTTGACTGATGTGAAGATTACAAAGTATGGTAGCAACTTACATTCAGCATATATAATAAAATACGCATTACAGACAAACACATCCAAACATGATTCTCAATAGCAAATATGAAGTACTACATTACAAGTCAACGTACAGTCTCAACAAGAAAGCTGTCAGTGATGTGTGGAATACAGGATTGCTACTGCTCTAGCTGACTTGCAGTTGAAAGACTGTAACTGGTGATGGTCTAATTTAAGAACTTTACTACACAAACTGGGCCAAGTGTTAATTTAAGACTTACATATAACCTCAAAAATTAGTGGGACCCAAGCCAAATAGTGCATGCACTGGAGAGGCTACTAAAATACAATGTAACTAGATTAATTATGCAAGGTGATTTGAGTCAAGCCAGTTGATCTTACTTCAATAATAACGTTCACTATTACATGTATTGGCAAATGTACTAAATAGAATTAGGGTGAAAGTTTTTCCATAGTTGATATTAAAATGATATTAAGAATGACAATTACCAATGAAGTCTAGACTCCCTTTCTATTCATGGTCTTTTATGTTTCACATTTAAAGTTACCTCAGAAGTAGCATGCCGCTGGGGATAAAAACCTTCCAAAGTGCAATATTCCTGGATAGAAGAATTGCTTTTTTTAATTTCTACTATCAAATTCATTACAGCAAACAAATGAAATACTTGACCAAAAGCAAATGTCACAAGATCCACTGATACAGTTATTATGAAAAATTGTAATAAAGATCTGTTATCAAATACTACTTTCATTTAAAATAAAAAGAATAAACCAAAGCCTATTAAATTTAAGATTAATGTGTACAGTGCCTCAGGGCACATATTTCCTTGAAAATCTGACTCTTGCTATTAAGGAATCTTTCATCCATCAAAAAAGTATCTTCATATCAGCCAAACATAGAGGTGCCTGCAGATGATACTGCAATGTAGAAATAGACAAAATGCCAAAACTGGAGGTTTTAAGTATCTATGAGAAACAATCATTAGTGTGTGTTATATTTACTGTATGAATGTGTAAGATAATCACCATTAGACACCTATATGTTGCAATGATCTGTAACCATTTGATGTGTCAGAATACAATAAACACAAACAGGATCTACAAAATAATTTCCCCTATACCATATACCATACTGTAGATGTCTAGCATTGTCAGGACAAATTCACCTTTATTGAGGGGGGCGATGATTTTATCTAACAAAATTAGAGTTCCACTATATAACAGAAAGCAAGCTTGTGTTTCTTCTACTGTGCTATAAAGTTGGAGTTACATGTGCCAACTTCTTAAAAACAGAAGGGATATTAGGGCTAATTCACATATGCAGATTTATCACCCAATTCCTCATCATTTGGTGAGTTTTGCTACAACAGACTAACCCCCACTGGAATTTGTGCACCTTCTCCGCTGAAAAAAACTGATTGAAATTGTGCCAGGAGAACATAGCCATTCTATCTGTTGTACTTGATCTCTGATGAGTGTTCATCAAATAATAATCGCCACTTGATATCGTAGTCATCAAGAGATGAACATATATGTGCAAAGTCCCAAAGACTGAAAACTGAAATTGCTGAAGGGATCATTGGGCCAACTGCAGACATTATATAAACTCCCTTATATATACACATCTAGCAAACTGGGAATGTGGGAATATGTACATCTGGAATATGTACTTCCTCATCACAGTTGGCGGCCTCCAGTTACAATTTTGGCTGTGCATAAGAGTTTAAACACCTTGATGTTTCCCTCTAACCTTTTTAAATTAAAATTGTGAATTTTATTCCAACTGCATTCTAAATTATTAGCTTAGAATAACAGTGTTGTTTCTTACTGCATTTTCACACAGTATGCTTTATAGCAACCTTCATTACTGTGATTCAGCGAGACACACTGTTTTGTAATTATCTGTAAAGAGCTAGGTCAAAAGACAAAGCTTGAAACAGGTAAGTACGTTGGGGGGTTTTTTGCACATAGCCTGAATGATAGTTTGATGAACTTTCAGATACAACTGATCTGACAGATATGACTCCTCAGCATAACAAATCTAATTTAACGTGGACAGATAGCAAAGTTAGAAAAGGAAATATGGAGCTAAAATTGGATCAAATACTTAAGAATTTAGGTGTATTAAGCAAAGCTTTTTTGTTTAATGGGCTAAAAAATATAACATCTATGGAATTAGATTTGTCCCAAGCTAGCAAGGCAATGCTCACATGGAAATTCTAGGAGAACCCCTGGTTCTCTGCATCCAGCATGCATGGTATATCTCCTACAATGAAACAAACCTATGCATGCTAAACAGAGCATTTAGGTACTCATGTAAGGCATAATATAATTAAGACCATGTCAAGGCAATCATGACACTGGCCTGGATCTGTATTTTAGGTGAGGGAAGCAGATGCAACAGTCAGATTTTTAATACTGATATAAGATGACAATTTTTGCATCATGGAATATATTGCATAGAATGTACAATTCCCCCCCCAATATATAATTTTATGAATATATAAAATAATTTCAGTTAATTCTGATGATACATACTATAGGTTCAACAGATTACTGGGGGCAGGAGGGGAAATAGTCAAACTTGTTTAATGTGCTTAAATGAAATGTACAGGTACAACTTTCCTACTGTCTACTATGGAAAAGGAAAAAGCCTGTAGCTACTTATGGTTCCATCTACCACAGCAAAAAATAGGAGGCACAATCACAGCTCTATGCAGTTAACTCTAATATTTCAAACTCTAATATTTCAACTCTAATATTTCACATATTTAAGAATTACCTAGGACTTATGCACCAGACTTCACCCTAAAACAAAGCTACAAAACACAAGAAATACAAAACCAGTTACCTTAACTTTTCCTGCATTTTCCTCCTCTTCCTTTTTTTCTTCAAATTCAAAGGCAACTGTCATACGTTGCTGACGCTGCTCTTCCCACAGAGTTGGATTAAAACTATCACTGTCAGACTGGAAATCTAGAATGAAAATCCAAATAAAATGAACTTTGCAACAAACCCCTGAAATATCCCTGTAAAGTGCTACCTAATTCTAACCTAGAAAAAATGGCATTGCATTTCTAATTTTTATATTATCTAAAGTGGCTGTGAATAATTGAAAGTATGTTACAAAGTAAGCCCCCAGGCTAATGCAGCATGAAAATGAATTTATCTGTTGAAATCTCTATGCACATGGTTCTCACCTCTGTTTTGCCTTCACAACTTATTCAGAGACACTTTCTAAAAAGTGTTGACTGGCATCATTCAGACCTAAAATGGGAAACTAATAATGTCTTATAATTTTTATGTTTACCTTCAGAAGAATAGTAAAAAAGCCCAGTAGCACCTTTAAGACTAAAAAACTTTATTGTAGCATAAGCTTTCAAGAAACACAGTTCTCTTTGCTATATTTTTCGAAACATTTAAGAAGAAGAAGTGATTGGATTTATACCCTGCACCTGAAGTCTCAGAGCAGTTTACAAACTCCTTTCCCTTCCCCTCCCCACAACAGACATCCTGTGGGGTAGGTGGGGCTGAGAGAGCTCTGACAGAAACTGCCCTTTCAAGGACAGCTTTGACAGAACTATGGCTTGCCCAAGGTCATCCAGCAGCTGCAAGTGGAGGAGTGGGGAATCAAACCTGGTTCTCCCAGATTAGAGGAGTGGGGAATCAAACCCGGTTCTCCCAAATTAGAGTCAACACACTTAACCACTACACCAAACTGGCTCTTTAAAACTAACAAACTTTATTGTAGCATAAGCTTTCAAGAAACACAGCTCTCTTTGCTGTGTTTCTGAAAAGCTTATGCTACAATAAAGCTTGTTAGTCTTAAAGGTGCTTCTGGGCTTTTTTACTATTTTGCAGCAACCAGGGCTGGCTCGGCCACTAGGCGAACTAGGGGCTCGCCTAGGGCGGGCCGGCCCTCAGGGGCGCCAAACTGCGCCCCACCCCCAACCCCCGTTGCTGCCCTAACCGGGCACCTGCCCCTCTCGCATGCAGGGCCGGGGTCAGTTTGCTCTTAGCAACTCAGGAGCGCCCGGCAGAGGGAGGCCGGGGAAGCTTTTGCCAGGGAACCAGCGGGCGGCGCGTGGGGGACGTGGCACGTGAGCGGCCGTGGCTCTGCACTTCAGAGCTGCGCAATCCTAGCACATGCGCACCACGACGCAGCAGCACACTTTGCCACCCGCCATCCACTCGCCCTACCTCCATCTCCTTCTCTCTCAGCAGTCAGGGAATCAGGAAAGGAAAGCCTCTCTCTCACACGCACCTGTACCCCCCCCCGCGGAGCTCCCTTTAAAAGTAGCCCTGATAGCGGCGGAGTAGCCGCCCCCCCCATGATCCTGCTTGCTCCTCGCTGCCACACTCTCTCCCACACCTCCGGCCACCCCCCCCAGTGGCTTTTTCACCCTGCAGAGAGGCTGCTCTGCTGCGCCCCTTCCCTGCTGCGGGTAGAGCTTGGCTTGGCTTTCGCGCCCCAACTTGGTTGCGCGGTGCTGAGACAGGAATCATCTGGCTTGTGTTTTCTCCGGCGCTCACGGGGCCGAGCAAGGAGATCTCCGGGGGGGGGGCTGAAGGAGGCTTGAAGCGGAGGGGCCAAATCCCTTCCTCTCCCCTCGCCACCAATAACAGGCAGCAGCAAAAGGGTCTCCAGGCCCCACCGGGAGTTTAGCATCTGAGCCTGCCTAGGGCGCAGAAGCACCTTGAGCCGGCCCTAGCAGCAACAGACTAACATGGCTAACTCCTCTGGACCTATACCCTCAGAAGAGTAGTTATGAGTCCTTACTGTCTTCTGACTTCATACACTGGAATCTACTCAGATATAACAATCTAGTATGTGGCTGATATGAAACTGGAACTCAAAACTGTGAAGTCTGAATTAATTGTAAAGGCAATAATTATCTCCATAATCACTGACCAGTCTCAAATGTTCCATTCTTGACTAAGGTGATTCAATGGGTGTTGGCTGGACAATTCCAAGCTTTCCTGTATGAGGCAAATTTGTTTCAGAGGTGTCGAACTATTTTGTTATGAGGGCCAGGTTTCTTCATGGATTTTAGTTCTGTTTTTAATTGTTTTAATGACGTGTTTTTGTGGAGGTGTTTTCGTTTTAAATGTTTTTAAAATGTGATTTTTATTATGTCTTTTTTGCTAGCCACCTTGGTGTCCCTTGTGAGGGCAAAAAAAGTGGGATACATGTTTTGCAAATAAATAAAATAAACAATAAATAGCTATTCACAGAATAAATGTGCACTGAAGCCCACATTAAATCATTACTCTATACGTTCCCATACTTAGAAAAAAAATAGTAATACTTTACCTTCGTCACCACGAGGTTGCTGAGGAAACATGTAGTTAGTCAGCACTCTTTGTTTTGTATCTGGATGGGCCTCAGTTTGAAGAGGGATAAGTGCCTTTGACTGTAAATAGAATACAAACAATATTATCATAATTCCAGAAAACCAAATCAAAAGAAATACAATAAATAAGAATTGTGATTTTAAAGGTATCAAGAATGTTAAAGAATAAGGTCCAGAAATAAAAGCGCTACTGTTAATTTTTATGCTCAAAATTTGCTAATGGCATAATTTAATAATATTTATTTAGATAATGTATATGCCACCTTAGGAGGGAAGGTGGCATGGTATAACCCTGTCTTATCAGTTCTTAGAAGCTAACCAGGGTTGGTACTTGGAAGGGAGACCACCAGGGAAGACTCTGCAGAGGAAGGCAATGGCAAACCACTTCTGCTTCTCAGTAGCCTTAAAAGCCCCTTGCTGGGGTTGCCATGTTGGCTGTGACTTGACAGCACTTTATACACATGCACATACCAGCTTTCACAAGACCTCAGTTTCCATTCAGCACAAAGAGAGAACAACTTTCACCATTTCCCCCTTCATCACAGACCCTCCCCCCATCTGCCTCTCCTGATGTTCTCAAGGGTCACGTGTTCCCCAGCAGCAGCATTTTGGGGAGCTCAGTGAATGCGTGTGTGTGTGTGTGGAGATTCTATTTCATTGCTTTTTGCTAAGAGAAACCAATCTTTCAATACAACTCAATGCTTAGAAAAACAGAACCAACATGCTGGAGACAGCTTCCTGACAAGCTGCTTCTGTACCAGCATTCATCCCACACTCAAACTATAAAGTTAACATGTTTGATAGGGTACAGAAAAGGATCTGGGGGAAAAAGAAGGATGTTGTTGATGAGTGTTTCTGGATGGCTGCCATATTTGTTCTCCAGAAACTATCACACTGAAGGACTAGCCTGATTGTTTCTATTACTATACTAGAGCTGAACTCCACAGTGTTATTTAGCTGATAAGGACAGATAAAATGTGTACCTGATTGTCAGAAAGCCACAGAGCTGCAAGTTCTTTTAGTTTTGTAAAAGTAATAGGCAAATTTTTCAGTCTGTAGAAATAAAAATATAGAGGAAACAGAAGTTGTGCTGAGACAGGAATCATCTGGCTTGTGTTTTCTCCGGCGCTCACGGGGCCGAGCAAGGAGATCTCCATGGGGGGGGGGGGCTGGAGAAGGGGGACGCGCACCAGGAGTTGCAGGAAAGCAGGCTGACAAAACAAGCTGGAGGAATGATCAGGCATGATCTCCGTAGCAAAAAATAAGAGGGGGTTGATTGGATTGTTTGCTTTTATTTGATCCTTCCAAAGAGTCTCTGGCTGCCCTGCATGTTGCAACCCGATCCCGCGACTGGGAAGCCGAAGCGGTTCTTACTGAGTGGCAGCAGCACCTCAAAAATTTCCACGTGGGAAGCCCACCGACTTCCCCCCGCGCGCCCTGGAGATCTGCGTCTCCACCCGCCCCGGAGGTCTGCTGCTGCTGCCAGTGCAGGATGCCCGGCTCATCTGTTACTCGCTCCCTCTGGCTCTCTCGTCTGCACTCCAGGCTCTGCGGGGCCGCCCCTCCGTGCTGCCCGGCCCCATCCCCGAGCCAGACCCACACCGCAGCTCACCCGCCCTCCCCCTCCCCCCTGGGGGGAGGAGGCGGCAGCAGCAAAAGGGTCTCCAGGCCCCACCGGGAGTTTAGCATCTGAGCCTGCCTAGGGCGCAGAAGCACCTTGAGCCGGCCCTAGCAGCAACAGACTAACATGGCTAACTCCTCTGGACCTATACCCTCAGAAGAGTAGTTATGAGTCCTTACTGTCTTCTGACTTCATACACTGGAATCTACTCAGATATAACAATCTAGTATGTGGCTGATATGAAACTGGAACTCAAAACTGTGAAGTCTGAATTAATTGTAAAGGCAATAATTATCTCCATAATCACTGACCAGTCTCAAATGTTCCATTCTTGACTAAGGTGATTCAATGGGTGTTGGCTGGACAATTCCAAGCTTTCCTGTATGAGGCAAATTTGTTTCAGAGGTGTCGAACTATTTTGTTATGAGGGCCAGGTTTCTTCATGGATTTTAGTTCTGTTTTTAATTGTTTTAATGACGTGTTTTTGTGGAGGTGTTTTCGTTTTAAATGTTTTTAAAATGTGATTTTTATTATGTCTTTTTTGCTAGCCACCTTGGTGTCCCTTGTGAGGGCAAAAAAAGTGGGATACATGTTTTGCAAATAAATAAAATAAACAATAAATAGCTATTCACAGAATAAATGTGCACTGAAGCCCACATTAAATCATTACTCTATACGTTCCCATACTTAGAAAAAAAATAGTAATACTTTACCTTCGTCACCACGAGGTTGCTGAGGAAACATGTAGTTAGTCAGCACTCTTTGTTTTGTATCTGGATGGGCCTCAGTTTGAAGAGGGATAAGTGCCTTTGACTGTAAATAGAATACAAACAATATTATCATAATTCCAGAAAACCAAATCAAAAGAAATACAATAAATAAGAATTGTGATTTTAAAGGTATCAAGAATGTTAAAGAATAAGGTCCAGAAATAAAAGCGCTACTGTTAATTTTTATGCTCAAAATTTGCTAATGGCATAATTTAATAATATTTATTTAGATAATGTATATGCCACCTTAGGAGGGAAGGTGGCATGGTATAACCCTGTCTTATCAGTTCTTAGAAGCTAACCAGGGTTGGTACTTGGAAGGGAGACCACCAGGGAAGACTCTGCAGAGGAAGGCAATGGCAAACCACTTCTGCTTCTCAGTAGCCTTAAAAGCCCCTTGCTGGGGTTGCCATGTTGGCTGTGACTTGACAGCACTTTATACACATGCACATACCAGCTTTCACAAGACCTCAGTTTCCATTCAGCACAAAGAGAGAACAACTTTCACCATTTCCCCCTTCATCACAGACCCTCCCCCCATCTGCCTCTCCTGATGTTCTCAAGGGTCACGTGTTCCCCAGCAGCAGCATTTTGGGGAGCTCAGTGAATGCGTGTGTGTGTGTGTGGAGATTCTATTTCATTGCTTTTTGCTAAGAGAAACCAATCTTTCAATACAACTCAATGCTTAGAAAAACAGAACCAACATGCTGGAGACAGCTTCCTGACAAGCTGCTTCTGTACCAGCATTCATCCCACACTCAAACTATAAAGTTAACATGTTTGATAGGGTACAGAAAAGGATCTGGGGGAAAAAGAAGGATGTTGTTGATGAGTGTTTCTGGATGGCTGCCATATTTGTTCTCCAGAAACTATCACACTGAAGGACTAGCCTGATTGTTTCTATTACTATACTAGAGCTGAACTCCACAGTGTTATTTAGCTGATAAGGACAGATAAAATGTGTACCTGATTGTCAGAAAGCCACAGAGCTGCAAGTTCTTTTAGTTTTGTAAAAGTAATAGGCAAATTTTTCAGTCTGTAGAAATAAAAATATAGAGGAAACAGAAGTTCTTTATGCAGACAATAGTCTTGCTTACATATGTTTCAATCAGATGATAATTAACATTCTTCCAGTTTTCAATTGTTTATCTTTTATTGCATAGTTTTTAAAGACATTGTATAGACATATTCACTTTAAATTATTGTTTTTTCAAGAAACATCTCATTGGTTTCAGTTTGTGTTTATGTGTATTTAACTTTGTGACTCCTCAAACCACCCATAAAAGTTAGATTTTTTAAAAATTGCCAGTTTTACAAACCATCTCCATAAAACTTACCTGTTTATCTAAATCATAGGTATGAGGCACATAACTTCATATTTACAGAAAAATCTTTGAGCACATGAGACTCCTCCTACATAACCACAGTTTTGTTATAATCATCACAACACTCATTCTATATCATATCATAAACAAATAGTTACATTACATATTTCATAAAACTGAACAGGCAATTTGGAACTCTTAAAAATCTTGGATACTTCTTAGACTTATTAGGCTCACGTGAATTCTAGCTGTCATATTTTTCAATGAACAACTTGCTAGACAACATCTTGGTTGCAGAGATAACTATGAATATTCCTTAATATTCCCCCCAGCTCAGAGTAGATTTCTCAAAATCATAATCACACTTCTGCTTAAATAATACTGAAAAAAATCCACAATGAATCACTGTGACTGTGAACACAGCCTAACAGAATGCATAAAGCAGGTAAGGATAACTTAAAATGATAATGGACATCTGCTCCACTCTGGTGCCTTGTTCCTCCCCAACCAAGCTGCTAGAGGCTATGGTCATGATGCCACGCTTTCAACTCTTTGGGCAAGTCTCCAGGGGAACTGATCTTGGTCACCTGAAAATCAACTGTAATAGTGAGGGGTCTCTAGATACCACCTGGAGGTTGGCAACTCTAGTGCTGCACCTTTAAAGCCTTAGTTTGTTCAGTGTGATGATGTAGATAGGATCCTTGGAAGTTTGAGCCTACCACTTGCTTGTACAACCCTTGCCCTTCTTGGGGGGTGGTAGCTGACTGGGTTCAAGAGGTAGTTAATGCTTCCTTAAGAGAGGCAGAGGTCACCCCAGTCTTGAAATAGGCTATGATACGTAAACACTGGTTGCCTTTTCTGCTTCGTTTTTTTAGCCAGAGCAAGGGAATGAGAGAGATAGTGGAGAAAGAACAAAAGTAATGCACCTTAGATGAATTAATATTTTCTGTTGGTTCTTCTCCTTGGCTGTATCCTTTGAAAACTTGTCTCCACCACTGGACCCTTCAGTCCCGCCTTTGGGTACACGGTCTTTATCCCATCACTACTAACCCTGCCCAGGGGTTGGTGAGCTCTTGGACCCTGAGTCAAGATCTGTCTCTGAGTAGAACCTGTCTGTTGCCACATTTCTAGCTGTTGGCAACTCTAGTGAAGATGCAGTATTTATCAAATATGGTATATACTAAACATAATTTTATTTAATTAATTAATTAATTCGATTTATATCCTGCCTGTAATGATTCCTTGTTTTAAGAGTGTGTGTGTCTCTTTAAATGTTTGGTTGCGGTGCAGTGAATGCAGAGTAGAGTGACTGAGAGAGACAAGTGTACTGTGATTGGAGGATGAGAGAGTGTGGGAGGAGTTTTTAAAGTGGATCTGTGTGAGTGTCAGTTAGTCAGTTATGAAAGTTATGTATGAAAGTCAGAGTTAGGAGAGACAGTTGGAAAAAAAAGCAGTTGAAGTTGTTCAGTGGAAATTCAGTCAGTGAGAGAGGTGAAAGAATCTGTGTGGGATCCGAGAAGGATCAGTATATGTGTATTAAAGTGATACAGTTAACAAACTAATCTACAGGAACCTATTCCCAACCAGTTACATAATAACCAACCTCTAATTATGTTCCCCTTTCAATAAATCATTTTATTTAAGTTAATCCCAGAAGTCATATCAATTATTCCTCAGGGCCACAGAAACCCTTGAAAGCCTAGACCCTGGGTCACAATACCAACATAAGAAACTATGAGTGGATTTGGAATTTAGAAAATTCCTGGTGGCAGCCGGAACTACCTATTTTATACACACCCAGTATAATTTAAAGAGAAACCTAGTCCTCCCAAATAGGAGGTTGTCACACCGCCCTCCCTGTCGAGGCGGGCTCAGGGTGGCTTACATATGGTTCATATAACTGCAATTAAAACCTATCATGAACATATAAATATAAAATAACAATAATTTTAAATACTCCTAAAATGCTGGAATGTAAGTTGATAAAAAATGAGAGCTATGTTATTTATAAAACAGCTTGGTAACCGTATATTCCAATGATATTCACACCAGCTCCGTTCACCCAACTTATTGTGCAGTGGTAAAGATGGTAAAGCCTGGGCACAGGCTGGAAATGGAGATGGTAAAGCCAGGGCACAGGGACACTCCTCGGTGTGTCAAACACCTGGTGGAAGAGCTCCATCTTACAGGCCCTGTGGAACTGTAAAAGGTCCCGCAGGGCCCTGATATCTTCCAGGAGCCCATTCCACCAGTTGTCGCCAGCCTGGCATCCTTGGGGCCTGAGAGGGCCAGCTGATTTTGTGTCCTTGAACGCAGTGCTCTCTGGGGAAAGGTGATCCCTTAGGTATGCTGGACCCTAACTATATAGGGCTTTTAAAGTTAATTAATTAAGGTTACTCTTTCTTGCCATATAAATTAAATCTCAATATCAACATACTACTGCTGTTAAAAAGTTCCAGTTACCTTTGTGTTAAATGATTCCACATACAAAAAGAAGCAGAACTATATGAAATGTTCTAATTGGCTGCCAGAAGGAGGAAAGGGATGCTTAATTTAGTTGAAGTTCAGTTTTTCACTACCATTTCCAGTTAACTGATTCAGCTTGTAGCTTTAATTACTGCTAACCTCCAAAAAAAAATGGTAGTCAGCTTCATATTACTCATACATGAAGCTGAAATATTTAAACTCTAGAAGATACAAATGGAAGAAACAGAAAGAGACTGTCTCAGTTTTTATATAATGTCTTATTTCTATTTCAAGAATTAGATGTAATTTTCATTGAAGTTCAGCTTTCAGTCATGAGTCACGATATATCAATTCCCTCATAAGGCTGAGGGGTTTTTGCATATAATAACAGCTGATACTGGCCAAAGATTTAAAGGTAAAGTTCCATCCCAAAAAGTGAGGAGATGTTTAGTTCATGTTCAGTATCTAGAGAGGAAAGCAGACAAAGAAACAATCCAATTTAGAAATCCCCCTTGGCAAGAAGAGGTCATCAGCTCCAGGAGGGACAGAAAACCTGTCAAAGGAGGCCTTCAGACTAGAAAAGAGCAAGAGTCCAGGAGCACCTTAAAGACTAACAACATTTGTGGCAGGGTATGAGCTTTCATGAGTCACTGCTCACTTCTTCAGTGACTCATGAAAGCTCATACCCTGCTATAAATTTTGTTAGGCTTTAAGGTGCTACTGGACTCTTGCTCTTGTCTACTGCTACAGACAGACTAATCTTGTTGAATCATAGACTGTTAGCTGTAGGAAACCATTAGCTCTAGTCTGAATGAAGAACCCTCTGCAGCTAGGCAATTTTGACATGCAAACGTATGAAGCTACAGTTGCTTTTTAGAGATGTACTCCTCCACATATACACCTCTTGTCTAGTCCAGGTAAGATTATCGACACCCAGAAGAATCTCGTCTGAAACACAGACGTGTAGCTTTTTCACATAACGTTCATTTATTTTTATTTGTGATTCCATTAAAACATTTATACTTTGCCTTTTCTCATGGTTCCAGGCAGGTTATAGATTGAGAATGGTAGCGGTAAGCCAGTGGAGGCAGAATAAATGGGGAGGATACAATTGCTAGTAGGCTAACACCTCTAGCTCAGAACACTGCAGTAGATATAAGCAGCAATGTAATTAGTCAAGATGTTCCCTTGAGAGCAGTTTAGACTTCTATGCAATTCCAACATGGCAATTCTCCCACAAAAGATCCAGACTGAATCTACTCCGTGTTCTTCCAGAGCGAAGAGTTGGATTTGGAATGGGTCCCTGAATGTCCTAAGTTCTGAAGGCAAATATCAATGCCCTTTTACGGTTTTACTTTTCAGAGAGAGGAAACCAATTTGTGCCATCTGTGTTAAAAGTATTTAATACAAAAATAGAGCCCCAACTCCTCTACGGAGTCCCTGTCTGGACTGAGGCAGTGAACAGGTGCATTCAAGCTTTTTGCGGAAGGTACTAGGTGTCCCACCTTGTGCCCCATATGAAGCCCTCTGTTTGGAATGTGGTCAAAGCCTTTTGTCTACGAGGGCGTAGCTTATAACCTTCAAATATTGGGCCCGATTGCACTATAACTCTGATCCCTCCAGCTATAGCTATCAGATGTTAACTGAGACCGAGGGTTCACCCTGGCTTGCCACTATAGAAAAAAACTTGAGTTCCTTGAATATCTCTCTTGAATCTCTGCTGATGCTCTCGGAAACGGAGGTGTTTCTCAAAATAAGGAGCAGATTACTGGAGACAGAGTTGTGGAACCTGTACAATGCAGCTAATAAGACTTGTTCTCCTCTGAACCATGGGATATTTCCCATTGTAGGACGCTTGCCCAGTTATTTCTTTCAACTGCAATCTCCAAAATTGTGCAGAATTGTTACACTGACCACGTGTAATGTTTTACCCTCAGCAATTTTATTCGGAAGATTCCAGGGTATCCCCTTTGCCAATAGACTCTGTCCCTGTACAGGTAAAACTATTGAAACAGTGTACCACGCACTGTGTGGATGTTGCTATTATTCTGGTATCAGGCAACATATTTTATCACCAATCTTGGGTAGTGTTTCAGACTTTCCTAGGCTGAATAAACTATTATTTCTTTTAAATAGCACAGAGGAAAACATAGTTGAACTTGTGGCAAAGTTTTTACTGGCTGCTGCTTCTATACATAGTAAAATTCTGTAAGTGCTCAACGCAGGGTATCTTTGAACAGAAATTGCACTTCATGTAGAATCTGAATTTTATCTCCCAGATACTATGTTTTTATTTCTGTGAAATGCCAATAAAGGAATTGTTGTGTGTGTGAGAGAAGAATTTTTTTTTTGGGGGGGGGGGGGTTATGTCTTCAAATAAGTCTCCCTCTAAAGATTATTTCAATGCCAGTATTCTGGCTCAGAGACTTCAGCCATGCATTTACCAAACAAAGGCATCTATGATGCCATAATTTAGTAAATTTCAGTACAAAGTCACCCTTATAAATAAGGCAGAAACAAGACTCCTGTGTTGTCCTTCTTACTTTCAACTTTGTGACCATTTGTTTGTCTTATGCACATGATAGGAATATTTGTAGAACTTAAAATGACTGTTCTAAAAGTGAATTTAAAAAAAGGACACAGCAGGAGACCGCTGAGATACCACTATAACCACCGGCCAACTCCCACCTTTTCAAGGGTTTAGCCCAGCCCAGGGGCATGGCTAGGGGGGATCCCAAGGGTTCCCAGCCCCCCCTAAATTTCTGGGGAGCCCCTTCCTAAATCCCACATGGCTCCACCTCCATAGATAGTGACAATGGCTTGTGATGTCAATGACTCCTCCCTATGATGTCGCTGGACCTAGCATAGCAATACCTCCGCCCCAGCCCCCCCTCCCGGAAATTGGAAAGTCTATGCCCTTGCCTTCAGCAGACATTCATAACAAGTGTTGGGAACCACAGTGGCAAGGTCTTTCCCACACTTGGCCACAGCTCGCTCACCAGCCGAAGCCACTGAAAGGCATCCCTGGCCACTGCTGCCACTTGTTTATCCAACAGGAGGCCCAGCTCCAGCAGCACCCCAAAGCTACAAACTTGCTCCTTTAAGGGGGATACAACCCTAACAGAACAGGAGATATCTCAGTTCCTGGGTAAAATCTTCCTTTCATCGGTAGCACCTCCATTTTGTTGGAATTAAGTTTCGGTTTGTTAGCCCTCATCCATCCCAAGAACTGGCCCTCTACTACCCATAGTATAGGAATACACAATCTTAACAGAGGTAAAATAAAATTAAATGAAACAACAACACTTTAAAATATGTCTTAAATTGGCAGAGGAAGAAGAGAAGCAAAATTGTTCATTATTACTGTTGTGATGTGCTATAGCCAGTGAGTATCTGTGACACTCATCTCTCCCATATTATAATTGAGTAGTGGGTGCCAAAGTTCTAAAATGCGCCCCGTTAGTGTATGGCCGGAAGAATTGCCACTCAGAAGACGCTGGCTGCGATGACCGGCTCCCTCAGCGAAACTGCGCTGCCATTGGCTGGGTGGCTGGGAGGGGAGGGACGAGGTCTCACTCGCCTCGAAGCGCCTGGATGGGACAGACGCTCCGCTGCTCGGGGATCACAGCCCGATAGGGCCGGCACTGCCGTCCTCACCCCACCACTGAACTACTGAGGAAAACCTGCCTTCCCTGTCGAAGCCCGGCGACCGGAGCCTGTAGCCTCCTCGCCCAGCTGGCTCCCCCCCCCCGCACCCACTCTGAGACGCTGTAACCTGCTTTCCCCCCCCGCCCACTCTAAATGGCCCTGAGGCGGCGGCAGCAACCAGCCGCTCTTTCCCTCCTTCATCAGCCCACCCCACCCACGCACTTGAGAGCACCCCATTTCCCCCCCACCCCCCAGTTGCAGGCTGCCCATTCACCGCGCCTCCATTTCCCTTCCACACTCTAGGCCCCCCGCGCCAAGGAGAAGGCTGGCGACGGCGGCTGTGGCTGACGATCGACCGTCTCTCCCTCCCTCTCTCTCTTCCCCTTCCTCCCCACCTCCAAACGACCCATTCGTTGGAGCACTTGAAGTGCCCCTCACCGACTCCTTCCTGCCGCTGCCGCCACAGCCCCAAGTTCCATCCGCCCCCCCCCCAC
>NW_015169172.1:552875-554336 GCF_001447785.1 Gekko japonicus
CCCCCGCTCGCCCGCTCCAAACTCAAGCCGGCACCGAGCCACCCGCTGCGCCCCTACACTCCACCCCACCCCTCGCACCGCCCCTTACTGAACACCCCTCCTCTTCACTTCTCCCGCCGCCCGCCAACCCAGGCGGACAAGAGAAGCTCGCACGGCCACCCTCCGCCCCACTTCTTCCCCCTCCTCCTTTTTCTCTCTCTCCCCTCCCAACATTCTCTCACTCACTCTGTTTCCCCCCTCTCTTTATTTCTCTGCTCTTTTTCCCTCCCTACTATCCTTCGTCCCATTCACTCTCTCTCTCTCTCTCTCAATCTCTCTCTTTCTACCCTTCTTCCTTCCTTCCTTCCTTCCTTCCATTCTTTCTCCCTTCCTTCCTACCTCCCCTTCCTTTCTTACTTCCCAAATTACTATCATTACCCCCACTCTGTCTGTCTCCCCCCTTTTCTCTCTCTCCCCCTCTCTAACTCTGTCTCTCTCTCTCTACCTCCTCTTCTCCATTCCTCCCTTCCACCCGCCCTTCCTTCCTATCTAGGGCCCGTTGTCTACCGCCACGACGGGCTTCGCTTACTAGTTCAATCATATTTCACAGCACACTCACTATCCCCATAGTTATAATATGTTAGTCAGAGAGACCTTTCCAACAAGGAGTAAACATTTCCATCTTCCCAGCCCCACCCACCCTGGTTGTTTAAGACTGAAAAAGAAGCTACTGCTTGCGTGCCTTAATCCAAGCCTTAGGACCCTATTTGCCTTAGGTTTAGGAAGTTGTTCAGTTGTAGGAACTATATAGGTAAGCTTCTGGCAATCTACAAACAGTAGAATTCTCCTTTTTAAAAATATCTTGCTAGAAGATATGCTTGCTGTAGTAGAGGTAGGATTGCCAACTCTAGCTTTGGGGATTCCTGGAGATTTGGGGTTGGTACCTAGGGAAGATGGAGGTGAAAGATCTACCCTCCAAAGCTGCCATTTTCTCCAAGGGAACTGTTCTCTGCAGTCTGGAGATCAGGTGTAATTCCAGAACTCCAAGCTCCACCTAGAGGTTGGCAACTCTAAGCAGGGGGCTGTTTTTATGTTATTGTGGTATGGAAAGTTTAAGAGTATCATCATGTATGTAGATTTGTAAGCTGCTCTGAGTCCTTCTGTGCTTCAGAAAAAGATCCCAATAAAGGAAAACTATATCCTAATTGTGCTCAATTAATTTTTAAATATTGAAGTGAACAGAATACAAAAAATATTTGTGAAGTACAAAATACATAAGATGAGAACAAAATATATACAAGTATTCAACAGTTATTGGTTGTTGTATAGGTTGTTAACAATAATCTCCGGAATGTTCAACCGTTTTGAAAGATATCTGAAAGAACATGTGACATCTCTGGTCAGTTTTTCAACTGGTACATTTCAAGAAATTCATAATTTTCTTTGATACATCAAAACATTATTGAGAGGAAGTTCCTGCTG
>NW_015169172.1:554346-602463 GCF_001447785.1 Gekko japonicus
TCCTGCTGATTCTACATAGGGCAAAAATGCATTTTTTAGGATACAGTTTTCCTTTATTGGGATCTTTTTCTGAAGCACTTTTTGGCTGTTACCATCTACTTTAAGCTGAGTCCTTCTGTGCCAGAGAAAAGTAGGATGAAAATATTTTGCATAAATAACATATACTCTCAAGGGAAAGGCTTGAGTAATGAGAAGTGTAACACTTCCAAAACCAGATATGCTTCTGTGAGGGCGGATGTTTCTATCTCACGCAATGAAAGAACAGCCACCATTGTTCTGCAAACTAGGCAGAGAGGTGTAAGGGCCATTTGCTGTTATTAGATACCACAATAGGTTTATGACTTCTTGCTCATAAAAAGGCTGGGAATCACTGGCCACAAGCATTAGCTCTCCTTCTAGCATCTTAGCACAATGCAGAGTGCAACAAGACGTTGCACCATTTCTCAGCATCTTTCTTTTCCCTAAAAATTGTTTTGTAACATCGAACCTGAAGAAGAGGTCTCGAGAACTTGAAAGCTTAAGTATGACTGTGTGTCATTTGGTTTGTCTTAATAAAAGGTACTATGTTATAGGGGCAGAGGTCATTTCGGGGGGGAACGCAGTTCCCCCGGGTGAGGTGCAGGGGGCGGGGCACACGATGAAGCCCCGCCCCCTGCTTCTGGCCACCCCGCTTCCAGCCCTCATTCAGCCAGGAGGAGGCAAGAGAAGAGGGAGGGTAAGTTGCTTCCTCCCCGCCTCTCCCCACCCCTGCCTGCCTGGGGCCAGGGAGGGCCTTGGCAGGGCTTCCTCGCACTTCTGCCGGCCTTGCAGGTCCACCGCCAGGCCCCTGATGTCAGGGGGTGTGGCATATGCTAATGAGTTATGCTAATGAGTTCCCCTAGCTCTTTTTCTACGAAATGACCCCTGTATAGGGGTTTGTATTTTTCTTTTGGACTATCACAGCTGATTATTTCTTTCATCTTCTAAGGCCTTTTCAGATCAACAGGTATGTATTTTGCCCCCTCAGACAGAAGAAAGAGTCAGACAACCAAGGTTGGAGAAAATAAGGCCACTTTATTAACATATTAAAGTAATGGCAAGGGCAAACATGAAACAGTGGCTCGGTCAGGGCTATTTTTGGGCAGGAACGCAGAGGAACGGAGTTCCGGCTGGCTCCCAAGTTGGCCACGCCCAGCAGGAACTCATTAGCATAACAGGCCACACCCAACAGCAGAAACTCATTAGGATTGGCTACATTAGAGGTGTGTGGCCTAACATGCAAAGGAGTTCCCGCTACAAAAAAATGCCCTGGGTTTTGACCACAAACAAGGTAAACAGAATAAGAAGCAAAAGGAGGGTGTGGCTGGATAACCACACCTCTGGTAACATGGGGGTGCGTCCTAATGTGCTAATGTGCTGTGCTGGCAGGGGTGTGGCCTGATATGCTAATGTTGGCTGCCTCCTGTGGTGCCGGATTGTGCAGTTGACAATTTGATCAAAACAGCATAAAACCAGTACCTGTTGTCACTCAGATTTAAGACTCTGAGTTTCTGCATCTGTCCAATCTCATCCGGGAGAAATTCCAGCTTGTTAGAGCGCAGAGACATAACTGTTACATTCTTACAACTTCCAATCTGTGGGCATCAAAGACAGTTGTTAAAATACTTGCCTTTACACAGAAGAAAAATAAGCTGATAGAGTATTCAGCACCAGTACAAAAGTGCCCAAAGTGATACCTTCCATCTTCCAGTCTGAGGCCCACAAGAGAAGAAATTGATTTCCTATCAACACCTATGTTTTAGTTATGTATAATAAAATGAATTACATGCATTTATTAATTTTTAAGATTTATACTGTGCATACTGCAAATTGTCAGATGTAGTTTACAATAGCAAAATTTAACACAGTATTCTCAATTATAAAGCATGCTAAAAATTCAACATATGGCTCAAATAAGAACAGTCCAGATAAAACAGGAATGAAATAACCTCAGATTATATTACTTGTTAGTTTATTAGAGAAACCTTGAGAAAAAGTCACTATTTCATCTCCTCCTCTCTTCTCTGTTTTATTTACTTATTTGTTCATTTTGTCTTTATCCTTTCTGGCAGGGATAATTATTTTAGTATTTCTGAATTATTTATCAGTATGTTATTACTATATTTTAACAGGGTATATTTTATATTCTCCTCCCCACTAGGGATTACCTGGTGGTTTTTATCTATAATAATTTTAGGTGAAGGAATGAAAGTATCTATTAAATTGATTTCAGCTATCTATCTAGTGAAATTGATTAAGCCTTATTAGATTAATATTAACAATGGGAAGGAAAAGGTTGTGAACCTTTGATGAAAACCTACCCCTTCTAAGCAGAGCAAAATAGAGGAATTTCTTACTATAAAAACTTCCAATAGATTTGCCTCTCTTTCAAATAAAGATATGACACCCCCAAGCCCTTTAAATATTTTTTCTGATCCCCCTCTGGGTTCTCCTTCTCATACAGCCATATTAGACAAACTGTTGAGAAAAAATACAGATCGTGAAAAACAAATAGATTTAGAAATGCTGGCAACTCAGATGCTACTACTTTCTGATACAGTGGGGAAAATCTTTGAAAAATTAGATATATTGACAAAATATGTAGAGGATTTCCTAGCAAAGGAAAACAAGAAAAACAAGGGAAATGAGAGTATAGAAGCGAAGGCAGCAGCATTATCTACTCTGCCAATGAGAACACAAAAGCCATGCAAACAAAAAGATGGGATGCTATATCAGCCTAAGGGAAAGGAAGAGAAGGGTGGGGTGCCTAACATGGAAAAGCAAAATGAAGGCAATATGACATTTGTATCAAACTTGGATCTGTTTTCACACACCCTGACATTTGAACGTAACAAATTAGTATTGAATATCCTCACCTATAAAGGGTGGATAATAAATTGGATGAGTAATTGGGATGCCTGAGAACATCTTTCATTTATTTATTTATGTCGTTATTTATGTAATTATTTATTGGATTTCGAGACTGCCCTCCCCCAGATAGGGATCAAGGCAGTTTACAACATTCAATGAATACATGATAACATTTCAATACATGATAACATTTCAATACTATACACAACATTTCAATACATTCAGATTACATAAGCACCCATCGTCTATTGATTTAACATTTGTGGAGCATATCCCGGGTTTTCTAAGAGGTGACAGAATTAGGCTTCATTTCTGTTCTCTCCAGATTCCAACTTTGATATTTTCTGTGCAAGGATATCTTAAAAGATACCAGGTGTTCACTGTACAGTTATACTACCAGAAAGGGAAGTCATTTCTCTTAACAAATTTGGAGGGCTCACCCCAGAAAAGGAGGAATACAGTAAAACATATCCCTAAACCTAGCCAAATAATTGAAGAGAGAGAATTGCTTATTGATTCTATATCTCCAGAAACAGTATCTAAGAGGGGAAATGATTATGTAAATAAGTGCATTTTCAACATTTTAAAGTGTTGTTTCAAAATGATCCTCTATTAATTCCTACTTTTCCATGGACAAAAATGGATATTTCAGTACAAGAAGGATTGCATATATATGACCTTGAGGGCATAGAAGAGGACCTATTAGCATCTTTTGGTGCTTTGCCATTAAAGGAACAGGCTAATATTTCACAGAAACTGCAGAGGCTGATTTCTGCCCTATATGATATAAAATACAACCTGATCATAGACTGGACAAACAACCCTGTCCAGCAGAGTTGCCCTCAAACAGATTGTCTTGGGATGGGAAATCATCTCTTCCCCTAAGTTCTTTCAGCCACAAATATTTAGATGATGCAGTCAGGGACCTAATTCTCAAGGAAAAATATGACTGACTCAGATTACTGTCTTTGAACATGACTGGGTGGGATGCTAGGATGATGTCAAGTGATATAAAAAAAATCTTGAGTAAATTTGACCAAGTGCTGCTTCAGGAAACTTGGGCAAAGTCTAAAGTTTATGTTTCTGGTTTTACTTCATATTCACTGCCTGCAGTTGACACTGGGGAAAATGGAAGGTGCTCTGGAGGGCTGACTTGTTTAATCTCATTGAATTTGAAAGTGAAGGTTACTGAGCTGTTTAACAACTCTCTATATGCAATGGCATTACTCTTGGAATTTAAGGAAATTTCGATAATTTTGGTGAATATTTATTTCTCACCATATGTTCATAAGTTCAAGATCTCTTGGTGCTGGAATCAGTTTGATGTCTATTTTGGTTAGGCTTTATCCTGTGACCCCAGTATTATTGTCTGGGGATTTTAACGCTAGGGTTGGGGAGACAAACAAGAATCTCTTTCTGTAATGCTTTAAAACTCAGACAAAGGATACTTTAATTATGAATTATAGAAGAGCTAAAGATATGAAAATTAATGGTGCTGGCAGATACTTTGCATCCTAATTATTAAAGAACGACCTAAATGGATACTAAATGGACGTGCTCAGTTTGATGAAAAAAGAGACTATACATGTATAAATCATAAAGGGGCAAGTTGGTGGATTATTTTGTTGCCTCCAGATATGAAAGAATGGCTCCTGGTATCAGCCAGTGAAATTAAGACCTTGATTAAGCAACAAAAAAAGGTGAAAACACCCAGCCCTGACGTAATACTAGCAGAACTGTTTAAAATTGACCCAAACTGGTGGGTACAGATTCTGGTCTTAGTTTTTACAGATATAAATAAGATGGGAAATATACCCAAAGTTTGGTGTAGCGTGATAGTTGTCAATTTATAAAAGGGGGGAACCGATGGATCCAACTAATTATCAGAGGTCATTTCGGGGGGGAACGCGGGGGATCGCAGTTCCCCCGGGTGAGGTATGGGGGGCGGGGCACATGACGAAGCCCCACCCCCTGCTTCCAGCCGCCCCGCGGTGAGGCGCAAGGCCCGGCGGCGGTGGCCGGGACCGTTGGGGGCGGGGTGTGTGGCCTTATGACACATTTCTGGTGATGTTCAGGGGGTGTGGCCTTATGACACACTTCCGGTGATGTCAAGGGGTGTGACATATGCTAATGAGTTATGCTAATGAGTTCCCCTAGCTCTTTTTCTATGAAACGACCCCTGCTAATTATTATCCAATAAGCTTGTTGTCCACTATGGGAAAACTTCATACTGCAATAGTCTTTGGAAAGTTTAGATCCTGGGTCGAAGAAAATAATATTCTTGGGAATGAGCAGGTTGGCTTCAGGAAAGAAGTACAGTTGATCATTGTCATATACTCTAATACCTAGTAGATAAATATATGAGCTCTGGAGAAGGTATATTGGCAATTGCCTTTATGGATCTTAAATCAGCATTTGATACGATCTCCAGGCCCTGATTATGGAAAATCTGAAGAAGTATGGCATTGAATCTTGTCTCCTTTATTTAATACAACAGCTATAGCTGTCCAACTGCCCGGGTCAGGTGCAGTGAGCTGGGCCAGTTATCTGGTGTACTCTCCTTAGACAAAGGCATTAAACAGGGATGTATTTTTGTGCCGCTGTTATTCAATTTAGATATTAACAATCTCAGACCTTGCCTTTTGAGGAATGATTTCCATTTCCCATATTTATCCAAATGCAACATTCTGATTCTTTTATATGCAGATGATGCAGCACTAATGTCCACATCAGTTGTGGGGCTTCGTAAACTAATTGAAAAATTTGAGGACTACTGTAATCATGAAGGTTTGTCTATTAATGTAGCAAAATCTAAGGTTTTAGTATTTAGTAAAAGGGAAAGAGAGAAAAAATTTAGTTGGAATATAGCAGGCCAATCTATGGAGCAGGTTAATCAATTTAAATACTCTGGAATTTATTTCAACACACTTCTTACATAAACCCCTTTATGGTCAGGGACCTGCATACCTGAGGGACCATCTTTCCCCACAGATTCCCCAGAGAGGACTGTGGTCAGGGTCTCAAAACTGCCTGGCCCCCCCGGGACCCAAAGATGCCAGGCTAATTACGACCAGGGCCTTTTCAGTGGTGGCTCCACACTGGTGTAATGAGCTCCCAGAAGACATAAGGACCCTGTGGGACCTCCTACAGTTCTACAGGGCCTGCAAGATGGAACTCTTCCGCCAGGCATTTGATCAAGGAGCCGTACTGTAGGACCCAGTGCCCTGGTACTACCATCAGCAGCCTGTGCTTCGCCAGTATGAACAGATCGAAATAGTTATAACATCAATGCTGATTGTTCCTTACTTGGACTGATCTGCTATTAAGACGATTGTTATTATGTATCGCCATCACTATATGACATTTTATACTAGCACTTTATTACTGGTTTTATAACTGTTTTGGTTTTAGCTGTTTTAACTTTTATCTAAGCTGCCCTGAGCCTGCCTTTGGCAGGGAGGGCAGAGTATAAATCAATCAATCAAACAAATAAATAAATGGAAACCATACTTGGACCTTGTGAGAAATGCTGCCTTGAAAGTCAGGAGGACAATTGTAAAATATTTTTATACAGCAGGAGGTGAATTTGTCTCCTCGGCTTTAAAGGTATACAACGCTAAGGTCACATACCAGTTTTTATATAGTACAGAAATCTGGATTGATACTGTCGGTATGATTTCTTTTGATGCTTATTGGCTATTCCTAGATGTGTTTCAGGTATAGCATTGAGAGCTGAACTTGGTGAACAGTCAATGGAGGCTAAGGCATGGATAAAAAGCATTCCTCTTGAAAGACTAAAATCCTAAAATCCAAGGGCGGGCCAACTCTACTCGGACTTGTACAGGCAGATGCGCATATTAGCCATTGGGATCATCTACTGGAAAAGAAAATGAAATGTTTAGAAATAACAAATGATATGATAAAGACTACAGAGACCACAAAAATAACTAGGCTAATTAAAATGTGTGCAAAGACTCGATACTAATAGTACATCTGTCAGGGCCTGTAGGGTATGTTTGGCATCTTATTTGGGTATACCCCTCCTGATGCAACTGCCAAATTATTTTTATCATGAGCTGAGGGCTAGTTTAATTACTCCTTTACTTAGAAATGTAATGCCCACTGAGGCATCTAACAGTATGAGGGCACAGGTTACGTGGTTACTATCGGACATAAAAGATTTTGTCACTCTCTCAATGGCAAAATTTATGAGGGCAATAATTAAACAGCAGAAGAATAACACTGAGGCATTATCTTATTTTATAATTTTATTTTCTGTTCAAGGCTATCACCGTATGTAGACAGACAGACAGACAGACAGACAGGCATTTCTTGTATTGTTTGGCGCAACCTTGTTCACAAACTGATTACGCTGGAATTGTTCTTACATACCCTTTGTAGTTATGACACAGAAAATACAGATCTCTATCTGTACAGGCAAACAACTTGCTTGACAAATGAAACATTTTTAGTTGGTTCTATCACCCCCAATTAAAGTACTTATCACTGAACAAAATTGATCTAGCTTACATTCTTCTGGGAGACCAGAATCCCTCTTAGGATCCCGCAAGGAAGCATCCATAAAATGACACATTTAACAACCCTTTAAACCTCCTTCTCCTTTATCATACTTAATCACATCTTAGTTAATAACCTATCCTTCATTTGCTACACATAGGGTGTGTTCAGATGCGCCATTTGATCTGGTGTCGTGCCAGTTCAGAAACAGATTTTATATGCGCGATCACACACTCAACATCTGCCTCCCGTCCCCAGTTGTCACTTTCTGGCTCAAATCCCCTTTAAACCGGAGTATTTTGTTACCAGGTCCCCAAGTGGTGTTTTCCTGATTCTCGGTTTCCAGCCACATCCCACCCCCCCGTGTGATCGCTCCTCTGGTCCGAAGCCACTTCCAGTTTAAACCCCCTCCCTGCTCAAAAGCTGCCCGAGGCGTCCACTTTTCGCCCGCAATTTTTTTAAGCATTGGCGGTGTGCGCAAAAGCGTTATTAAAAACAATGTTTAAACGGTGCCTAGTTTAGCGTTTAGACGAGTTCGGGGTCTCACGAAGACCATTTTCAGGATAAACGTTTAAAGGGAAGTGTTAGAGCAGTTGGGTTGAAGTGGAAATAGCTGTTCTGCGCACGCACAAAAATTTTAGTTCTACAGTTGGCTGCCTGTGTGCATGCCCAAACTGAGAGAGAGAAAAACAACAACACCGATGCACGCTCCTGTGTGTGGACGGCGGAGAGCGATGTGGCTGCGCAGCAATCCGGAGCAAGGAGATGAGTGTGATCACGATTCTCCAGGTTAAAAAAAAAACTGCATCAGGGCCGGAGCAATTTAAACCACTCCCAGCACGCCATCTGACTGCACCCATACATACCCTTTCTTGAGGCATGAAATAGTTCATGGATGACCCTGTAAAGTCTCGGTCATGTACCGTAAGTCTTTAATAGGTTGTTGTAAATGGCTTTTAAAAGTACTAGGAGCTCTGGTGGAGCAAAAGAACTGACAGGGACACTAATTCTGGGCATACAGTCGAATATACAATCTACATATGAGTGCTGTTTGTGGTGCTGCACAAATACCAAGAATTTTGGGTTCACTACTGTCCACTTTGTCCCAGAGCAAAAAAAATCTATACTTATTCCATTCAGCTTCCTTAACTGGTTTGCAAATTGTGATTTAATATTTTACTTGTGATCAGCTTGATGATAGGACTGGATGCTATATTTAAGGAACTCCAAATGGCTTTTCATATTAGAATTCACCCCTTTTCCAGTTTACAACTCTTTATTACCACAGTGCTAGACACAGGTCTACTCACTGAGATGGAAAAGCCTTCTGTTGAATTTTTATTCCTCCCTTCTTGAAGGAGCTCTAAGTGGGGTACATGATTCTTCACTCTTCCATTTAATCCCTACCCGGTATGGTAGGTTAGCCAAAGGAAGTGTTACTGGCCTAAGGCCGCTCAATGAACTAGTAGTTTAAACCTGGATCTCCCCAATCTAACTGATGCTGCAACCACTACACCATACTACCTCTCAGTCTCTGTGCTATAGAACTTCAGACTGCAACTGATATCTTGCTTGACACGGAAATTACAGCTTGTCCAGAATGCAACAGCATGGGTACTTACAGGTACCCCAATGACAGCACACATTCAACCCGTGCTTTGCCAGCTGCACTGGCTCCAAGTTGAGTACCAGATCTGCTTCAAGGTTTTGGTTCTGACCTTCAAGGCCCTTAACCATCTGGGGCCAATGTACCTGTGGGACTGCCTCTCCTGGTATGTCCCCCAAAGAGCTTTATGCCTGAAGGATCAAAATCTACTGGTGATCACTGGCACAAAAGACGTCCAGCTGTCCCTCAACTAGAGCCAGGGCCTTCTTGGCCCTGACTCTAACCTGGTGGAACTCTCTGCCTGGTAACATCCGCACCCTCTGGGACCTAGTTCAATACTACAGGGCATAGAATAGGATAAAGGGTTTTTGGGGGGGGATAGGATACCACAGGGCATATAAAACAGAGATGTTCTGCTAGGCCTATGGTTGAAGACAGCAACAGTCCACACCATGGCTTTTCATTTTGGCCTTACCATTATCGGTCCCTGATCTGCCTTAGGGAGGGAGCAAAACACACTGTATGTCATTGATTACTGTTTGTTGATTTTATCTGTAATTAATTATTTATTGTACATTTTAACCTTGTATTTTGACTATGTTGTATACCACTCCGAGCCCTTTATGGAAGGGCGGTTGATGATGATGATGATGATGATGATGATGATGGTGATAATGATGAACTCCTTGCACATGGAAAACTGCATATCATGGAGAAAGCTACATGAGAATCACTGTCCATGTGAAGTACAGTGTAATCTTATGCAGAGTTATTCCAGCCAGAGTCCATTGAATTTTATGGTCTTAGCCTGTAGTAATTTGGCATAGAATGCATTGGTAGTTTACTATATCAAAGGATTCTTTTTTGTATGACAAAGCATTCAGTCATCTATGAACTTCCATGTGATGTCTAAAGTACTATAGCACACAGGTAGGTTTACCATTTCAAAGTAAAACAGATCACAACCTGAATGTTTTAAAACAGGTCATTAGCCTGTCAATGTTGTTGTTTTTTAAGTGATTCAAGTACAACATGACACACTTGCTACTATAAATGAGCATGGCATGTACCACAGAACATTCTTTAGAAATCACTCTTTTTATGTTTATTTCCTCTAAGTGCTCTTCAAAAACATTCTGATACAAAGGGCCTCAGAGCAAGCCTCCCCCAAATCCCACTGAGCTAAATTAAATGCAAATACAGCAGAGAAGGTAAGCAGGATATTTCATTACATGAAGAACCACTTAGAAGAACCCCCCCCCCCCCAATCGTGACTTCCGTACAGTCTCATATCTGGAAGTTTGCTTCCTTAATTAGAACTGGGCAGAAATTATGAGAGAAAGTATTTTGCAATAGTGCTTGCCCTGTAGAGGTTTCTTTGACATTGGAATTTACAGATGAAGGTGGGAAGGGCTGCAGCATCTGTTCTTCCCAGAACTAGTCGTAGACTCTGCGGGGGGGGGGGGGGACCAGCAGAGAATTCCCTCCCTATACCTATTTCCCAAGGTGAAACATTCTTGTAATCTCCCGTCCAACATGATTTAGGGCCTTCTGAAGCTGCTAGTGGCTTAAGACAAACACAGAAAGAGATCTTAGAGTCAAACTACATGTGACATGGGGAGAACCAGTAATTGTATCCACTGACATGAAACACGGTTGCAAAAAAGAGATAGGGTCTCTGTGTGTTTTGAGCCTGCCTTTCCACCACACACTGGGGCTTAAAGCAGCCCAGATGGTGAAGGACATGGAAGTGAAATACCCATTCCATACATATGCAAAGTGGTGACATAGTCTTCAAGCACCATGTTTATTAAACACTGTGGAGCCAAACATCATGTGACATTGTAGTAAAGCTTATTACACACAGAGAGGGACCAGACTGTGGAGATTTCCCTGGAAAATAAGTGATAGCCTGGTTTGGGCAGTATCCAGCCATGCCATGTACTTGGGATAACCAGTAACAAAATAGCTTCTGGGACGAGGGTAATGGGTCTTTTATTCCCAGTATATGTGGTGGTTGTAGAGGTCCAAGCAACCAAAAAGTGATCTCTTCAGAAGTCAGCTCAGCCTTCAGGGTTGGTGGGCTGAGATGAGGAGGAAAACAAGAGAATGAAATCTACCCCTTTTCTCAGTAGAGCTGCTTTTGCAGAAGAGAAAGGAAGAATGATTGCACCACCTTGTCCTCCTCACTTAAGTCCCCCCCCCATGTGTTTGTTCCTCTTTGTTGTCCTATGACCCTATGGATGATCAGGAATCAGATGGGGACAGGGTTTTCCATGTATGGACAAGTAGGACACGTCCATTGTTCCTGCTTAAGGCAGAACATTAAAAAGCCGCTTCCAGGCAAGAAAATGGAAGACAAGAGGAAAGGATAGAGACATATTCACAACCATAGCCCAAAATGTGCCCCTCTACTCCCATTATCCAGTAATGATCTCAGGGGGAGTTTAATTTGAATGAAGATGGGGAAATTTTTATGTAAGTGGTATTCCATAATTAATCCTTACTTCTCTGGGCAGTTCAGACAAGAAATTTTCATCCACAGCTAATGTCCGCAGATTATGCAGGTAGCCAATAGTGGGAGGCAGACACTCCAATTCATTACAGCTGCAGTCAAATTCTTCTAATAAAGATAAACTGAAATGTTAAGGACATTTGTTAGTCTACTTCACAATTCTATCAATCATCAATCTCATTGTTTTTAATCATTTAACATTCTACCTTTTGCAAACTATGTAAAACAGAATTGTTCAGGAAGGCATTTTTTAATAAAGGAAATAAGGCTACATCTTAACAAATTGCTCCAGGAAAATGCATTGAGTTTCTACCTGTGTAAATACCTTGTTCTGCATTGTTTAATATTGCACGCTTAATATTTATGCTTTGTTCAGATGACAGCTTTCTTCAAATTTCCACAATCCAAGTCTTATCACACTGTTTATTCGATGCATCATCCTATCGACTGCATTGATTTACATTGTGTTTAAGTTCAAGTGTGTTTATTGTATATGGCCAAAGACCATCACAACTGAGCAGAAAAAGCATACAAGTAAAACATGGACAAAGAACAGCAAACAACGAAGCTATAATGTTAAAACAAATAACCGTTCACTAAAACAGATTAGCACCTTCTTTGGGTATAGGTGAAGGAGTCTCAACCATTAAGATAGATCATGGTGGGCAGCTGTGTTGGTCTGAAGCAATAGAACAAAGTAAGAGTCCAGTGGGGCACCTTTAAGACCAACAAAGTTTTGTTCAAGGTGTGAGGTTTCGTGTGCAAGCACACTTCGTCAGATGATGAAATGGAATTACATACCATAGTTGTATATATAGGGGTGGCTTGTTAAATTACAGATGACCTCTGTAGACACCTGGACCAAGGTGGGTCAGCGCTGCTGTTGTTATTAGATCTGATGGCAGCGTTTGACATGGTCGACTACAATCTTACGACCCACCACCTCGCCGATATAGGAGCTCAGGGGACTGCCTTGAAATGGTTTTCTTTCTTTCTCCATGGTTGGGGACAGAGGGTGGCACTTGGCAAGAGGGTCTCCCCACGGTATCCGCTAGAATGTGGAATACCTCAGGGGGCCATCCTCTTGCCAATGTTGTTTAGCATCTATATGTGCCCCCTCACCAAGTTAGTCCAGAGCTATGGGCTGGGCTGTCACCAATATGCTGATGACACCCAGCTCTATCTGTTCCCAAAACACTGAGTGAGGCCTTGGAAGCTGTGGCTGGATGGTTGTGGCAGAGTCGGCTAAAGTTAAAACCATAGAAGACGGAGGTCCTGTACCTGGGTCGAGGGGACATGGATGTGGGCATCAGGCTTCCCACACTGGAAGGGGCACCTTTGGTGCCAGCCCAAACAGTGAGGAGCCTGGGAGTAACACTGGATGCCTATTTGTCTATGGAGGCCCAGGTTGCCACAGTTGCCAGATTTGCATTCTTCCATCTTAGGCAGATCAGACTACTGAAGCTATATCTTTCCCCTCAAGACCTAGCTACAGTGATCCATGCAATGGTCATCTCCAGGCTTGATTACTGAAATTCGCTCTATGCAGGCTTGCCCCTGAGACTGGTCCGAAAATTACGGTTGGTACAAAATGCGGCGCCATGCCTGCTGACGGCAACGCCTGTGCGGGCTCATGTTTGGCATGTGCTTTGCCAGCTGCACTGGTAACCAGTTGAGTACCGGATCCGCTTCAAGGTGTTGGTAATAACCTTGAAAGCCTTATATGGCCTGAGACCAACATTTCTAAGGGACCACCTCTTCCCGTATATGCCTCAAACAGCTTTACGCTCTAGTAATCAACATCTCCTGGTGGTCCCTGGTCCAAAAGCCTCGACCAGGGCCAGGGCCTTTTCTGCCCTGGCACCCACCTGGTGGAACATGCTCCCCATTGAGATCAGGGCCCTGCTGGATCTTACTCAGTTCTGCAGGGCGTGTAAGACGGAGCTGTTCCACCAGGCTTTTGGTTGAGGCAGCGGGCGTCCACATATGGCCTCCCTAAAGTTGCTGTCTCCTACCTACTGGCCACCCATCTGCCAGCAACCGGCCATAACAATCAGTATTAATGGGCCGGAATTTGCACCAGCAGCTATAAGTACCAATTTAAAATGTTTATAATGTAATGTTTATTGTGTTTTAACTTTTAAACCTTATTGTATTATCTGAGATTATGTGACCCGCCCTGAGCTCACTCACGGGATAGGCAGGATACAAAAAATAAAAATAAATAAATAAATAAAATTAGCATAAAAATAGTGAAGATTTTTTTTATCTGTTAAAAAAAAACTTCACTATTTTGCATGTTAATTTAACAAGCCACCCCTATATATACAACTAAGCTATGTAATTCCAATTCATTGTCTGACAAAGTGTGCATGCACACGAAACCTCACACCTTGAATAAAACTTTGTTGGTCTTAAAGGTGCCATTGGACTCTCAACCATTAAGTGCAGCTTGAGCTTGAATTTTCTTAGCAGCCAGGACAAACTGTGCTACTCTATTAGAGACATATCAATCCACATTGGAAAGAAGAAGGGATAGTTTTTCTACCATGGGAGAAAAAACTAGGCCTTTAACAATTTATCCAGTGAATTTGTTATTAGGCTCAGTATACAAAGAGCAGAACAGAATGTAGTATGGAAGTTCTTCGGGGACTAAGGTTCCACAAATCCAAAAATGAGCAGCAATTGGTGTTTGTGAATAGCAGCCATCTAGAATGGCTGAAAGCATGGTTTGAAACCTCAAATAAGTTAAAGACATTCTAAGACTAGGAAAGGTGATTTTGGTCAAATAATGACCAAATTTTGCAGTTCCTCATGAACAAGTTGAACCAAGGAGAACATTTGGAGCAGAGAATTGTACTTCTATCTAGCGCAGCATTGCTCTTAAAGATCCAGTCTTATATATTGAGACTGGGCAAGGGGGACACCCCAAAAGTCATCCTCCGGGGGTGCCGAATGCCCTTCTATGCCTAGAAACTGGTCTAATGAGAATAGAAACCAGAGTATTGTTATCCTCTGCATATCAATGGCTCAAGATTAATTCAAATCAAAAAGGACTTTTCCCTCTAATAAACAAAGATCCCTATCAGCCAAGGTGGATTTGAATGACCAAGACTAATCTGGAAAAAATGGGACTCTCGCCTGAGGATTTATTGGCGCAAAACAGCATACAGGTGAGAAGTATAATAAAATAAAGGACTTGTGATCTAGAGTGCCAAGGGAATTTAAATCAAGCTCCTTCTTTTCTGGTCCATAATGACTCCAGATAGGTAATGAAAATGGCTAAATACCTGACTTATCTGGATGTGCCACCCATAGAAGGGCTCTTACCCTGGCTCGTTGTGCGCCTATTCCCTCTAAGGTTTTTAAAAGGAAAACATAGAAAGATAACATATGAAGACAGGTGCTGCCCATGCTCTTTGGGAGAAGTGGAATCAATGTTCCACATGTTCTTTCGCTGTTCTTTTCATCAGGTTGATAGGGATAAGCTTATTGCCCCCCTCTTAGATAGACCAGCACTTGATGCAGATAGTGCTAATCTAGAGAGACTTTTGACAGAGGTAAATCAGCAGATCTCCAGACAAATAGCAAAATTCTGCTTGCAACCAGTAAAATCTCACAATAAGAAGCAGATCAAGTAGAATCCTCATTTACCTTTTGCATGACTCATAAGTAGTTTAGTTTTAAACATTTTATAATTATTTTGATATAATGGACTGTTAAACTTTTCTCCTTTTAACATTTTAATGATTATATGCTTATATGTTTATTTTTAGAGCTGAAAGCTAATTTGCTGGTATTTAATGAACAAGTATTATTTTGATAAATGGTCTTTGACCACAAATAAGCATAATTCATTCATTCATTCATTCAACCCAGCTATGCAAATGGCATCCAAATGCAGCAGTGCATTGTTCACCCTCAGAAGAGGACTAGTCGAGAGATTCTATTGCTTTCTCCAGAATCTAAATAAGGCCAGGTGCAAATGGGCTCTTATGGAAGGTAACCCAAGTTCAGCCCTCACTACAGCTGCTGGAGTACCATGAGGCAAAGCTTGGATTCTCTTTAAGAAGAGATTTTGGATTGGTTCTGGGGTTGAAATCAGATTTCATTTCAACCCCAGACCTCTGCACCATATAAAAGCTGAAGGATGGCCTTGAACAATTACAAGGCTGGTTCAACTAAAAAAAATTTCCTCTTGAGGTACAGAATCTCAAGATGGCCCCTGTGGTTCTTGAGGCTGAGGGTTTTGTTATCACCATGTGGGATTTCCATGAGAGGGTTTTGTTAAATGTCACCCCAAGATACTTAGAGGTTCTACATTGTTTGATGGGATTGCCAACTATTGGCCATTTAAATCTTTGAGGTCATTTCCCAAAGAACATTACTTTGGTTGATTTACGTTGTGTAATCTGTCTTGAATCTCAGCGAGAACAGCAGACTATAAACAAAACACCTTTGCAAACTGGAAATAAACATAAAAGGTGAAAATATGCTCTGACGTGGATAGCCCAGGCATGCCTGATCTCATCAGATCTTGGAAGCTAAGCAGGACCAACCCTGGCAAGTCCTTGGATGGGAGACCTCCAAAGAATACCAGGGCTGGGAGGCAGAGGCAGGCTATCAAGCCACTTCTCTAAACATCCTCCATGCCCCAGTAGGAGTCGCTAGAGGTCGTCATGACTTCCAGGCAAGGGAACACACACAAACACGTCTGGATCAGTGTTCCCTCTAAGCTGAGTTAGTATGAGCTAGCTTGCAGTTTTTTTAGCCTCCGGCTCACACATTTTTGTCTCAGGAAGGATGGCTCCAGAGCAAACTCATTTTTGCAGTAGCCAAATCACTCACTCACAACTTTAATGCCAGTAGCTCATAAGAACATAAGAGACGCCAATGTTGGATCAGGCCAAAGGCCCATCCAGTCCAACACTCTGTGTCACACAGTGGCCAGAAATACCAGTGCCATCAGGAGGTCCAGCAGTGGGGCCAGGACATTAGAAGCCCTCCCACTGTTGACCCCCCCCCCAAGCACCAAGAAGACAGAGCATCACTTGCCCCAGAGCCCCTAGCTATACCTTGTGGCTAATAGCCACTGATGGACCTCTGCTCCATATGCTTATCTAATTCCCTTTTGAAGCCGTCCATGCTTGTAGCACCCACCACTTCCTGTGGCAGTGAATTCCATGTGTTAATCACTCTTTGGGTGAAGAAGTACTTCCTTTTATCCGTTCTAACCCGACCGCTCTGCAGTTTCATGGAGTGCCCACGAGTTCTTGTATTGTGAGAAAGGGAGAAAAGTACCTCTTTCTCTACCTGCTCTTTCCCATGCATAATCTTATAAACCTCGATCATGTCACCCCTCAGTCGTCTTTTCTCCAAGCTAAAGAGCCCTAAGCGCTTTAACCTTTCCTCATAGGGAAAGTGTTCCAACCCTTTTATCATTCGAGTTGCCCTTTTCTGCACTTTTTCCAAAGCTATAATATCCTTTTTAAGGTGTGGTGACCAGAACTGCACACAGTATTCCAAATGAGGTCTCACCATTGATTTATATAGGGGCATTATTATATTGGCTGATCTGTTTTCAATACCCTTCCTAATAATCCCCAGCATAGCATTGGCCTTCTTTATTGCAGTCACACACTGTCTCGACATTTTCAGTGAGTTATCCACTACAACTCCAAGATCTCTCTCTTGCTCAGTCTCTGCCAGTTCAGACCCCATCAATGTGTATTTATATTTAGGATTTTTGGCTCCAATGTGCATCACCTTGCACTTGGCCACATTGAACCCCATTTGCCATGTTGACGCCCACTCGCCCATCCTTGACAGATCCCCTTGGAGTGCCTCACAATCCTCACTGGTTTTCACCACCCTGAACAACTTTGTATCATCCGCAAATTTAGCCACTTCACTGCTTACTCCCATCTCCAAATCATTAATGAACAAGTTAAAAAGCAGTGGACCAAGTACTGATCCCTGCGGTACCCCACTGCTTACCACCCTCCACTGAGAAAATTGCCCACCTACACTCACTCTCTGTTTTCTATGAACTAGCCAGTTTTTGATCCATAAAAGGACTTGTCCTTCTATCCCATGATTTTTGAGCTTACTTAGGAGCCTTTGATGAGGAACTTTATCAAAAGCTTTCTGGAAGTCAAGGTAAATAATATCTATTGGATCCCCCTTGTCCACATGTTTGTTCACCCCCTCAAAGAACACTAACAGGTTAGTGAGACAAGATCTTCCCTTACAGAAACCGTGCTGAGTCTGCCTCAATAGGTTTTGTTCATCTATGTGCCTACTAATTCTTTCCTTAATAATGGTTTCCACCAATTTACCCGGTATCGACGTCAGACTGACTGGCCTGTAATTTCCCGGATCTCCTCTGGAACCCTTTTTAAAGATGGGAGTGACATTAGCTACCTTCCAATCCTCAGGAATGGAGGCAGATTTTAAGGAAAGATTACATATCTTTGTCAGGAGATCTACAAGTTCACATTTGAGTTCTTTCAGAACTCTCGGATGTATGCCATCTGGGCCTGGTGATTTTTCAGTTTTTAAGTTGTCTATCAGTTTTAGGACCTCCTCTCTCATCACCTCAATCTGACTCAGGTCTTCCAACACCCCTCCTGAAATCAGTGGTTCTGGAGTGGGCAAGCACTTCTCATCTTCCACAGTGAAGACGGAGGCAAAAAATGCATTTAGCTTCTCAGCCATTTCCCTATCATCCTTCAATACTCCTTTTACCCCTTGGTCGTCCAAGGGCCCCACTGCCTCCCTGGCTGGTTTCCTGTTTCTAATGTATTTGAAGAAAGTTTTATTGTTGGTTTTTACGTTTTTTGCTATATGCTCCTCATATTCCCTTTTTGCCTGCCTGACCTCAGACTTGCATTTTATTTGCCATAGCCTGTGTTCCGTTTTATCAGCCTCACTGTGACTAGCTTTCCACTGCTTAAAGGAATTCTTTTTACTTTTTACAGCCTCCATTACTCTGTTTGTTAACCATGCAGGCTTTTTCCTATACCTGTTTGTGCCTTTCCTAACCTGCGGAATATATATTTTTTGAGCTTCTAGGATCGTAGTTTTAAATAGATCCCAAGCTTCCCCAATTGTTTTGACCCTTTCTACTTTTCCTTTCAGTTTCCTCCCCACGTGTCCCCTCATATCAGAGAAATTACCCCTTTTAAAGTTAAAAATGGTTGTGTGAGTCTTTTTGGCCAATTCTCTATTTGTACAAATGATGAACTCAACAACATTATGATCACTGTTTCCAAGCGGTGCAATCACTTTTACATCTCTCACCAGGTCTTGAGTGTTACTTAGGACCAAATCAAGGATCGCCTCTCCCCTGGTAGGTTCCGTGACCATCTGCTCCATAGCACAGTCATTTAGAGTGTCTAGAAACTCAATCTCTTTTTCCCGACTAGAACACATATTGACCCAATCAATGTGTGGGTAGTTAAAATCACCTATTATTACACAGTGTTTTTGTCTAGTTGCTATCTTTAAGGCATTCATCATTTTATAATCCTCCTCTATCTTTTGATCTGGTGGGCGATAACAAACTCCCAGTGTTAAGTTTCCTTTTGGCCCCCCTATTTCAACCCATAGAACTTCCAGAAGCGAATCCAATTCACTTAGCCTCTCAATCTTTCTAGACTTTATACCCTCTCTGACATACAGAGCTACCCCACCTCCAACCCTTCCCCCCCTATCCTTCCGATATAATATATAACCGGGAATCACTGTGTCCCACTGATTTTCCTCATCCCACCAAGTTTCAGAAATACCCACAATGTCTATTTTTCCCTCCGACACCAAGCACTCCAACTCCCCGATTTTACCTCGGACACTTCTAGCATTTGTATAGAAACAGCTGTAATTTCCCTTACAAGTTAAGCCTGCATCCTTCCTCTTGCTATCTCGAGTCGTTGTCCGGCAGTCCATGTCACCAGCCATGGCCTCTGTGGACAATTTCAATCCACCTCCCTGTAGAAAAGCAACCGGTACCCCCTCACCTCTCTCAGATGAGCCAACCCGAACCAGAGACTTTTCATCTCCTGTCGGCTTTCCCCCAATATTCAGTTTAAAAGCTGCTCTGCCACCTTTTTGATTTTAAGTGCCAGCAGCCTGGTTCCTTCTCGGGACAAGTGGAGACCGTCTCGCCTGTACAGCTCCCTCTTGTTCCAAAAAGTATCCCAGTGCCTAACAAACCTGAACCCTTCCCCCCTACACCATCGTCTCATCCACGCATTGAGACTCCTGATCTCTGCCTGTCTCTCCGGCCCTGCGCGTGGAACAGGTAACACTTCTGAGAAGGCTACCTTGGAGGTCCTGGACCTAAGTTTCCTGCCCAGCAGCCTAAATTTCTCCTCCAGGACCTCACGACTGCATTTCCCCACATCGTTGGTGCCGACATGCACCACGACCACTGGCTCCTCCCCAGCACTATCTACCAGCCTATCTAAAACACGCGTAATGTCCGCTACCTTCGCACCAGGCAGGCAAGTCACCATACGGTCAGTACGCGGGTTCGCCACCCAGCTGTCTACCTGCCTAAGGATCGAATCACCCACTACCAAGAGCCCCCCTCCCACCCTGCTCAGGGATGGTTCCTTGGTGCAAAAGGAGAGCCGCTCACCAGCTGGGGAAGAGGTCCCTTCTGAGGGCACATTCCCCTTATCCTCAGCATGGTGCCCTGTTTCCCCTAGACCCTCATGCTCCCTGACAGCAGCGGGGCTGCCAGATCCAGAGTGGGACGTAGCTAACAAGTCCCCGAGAGTCTTTTCTGTGCGCCTAGCTGACTGTCTCTGCTTCTCCAGGTCAGCCACCTTGGCCTCAAGGGAGCACACACGTTCCCTGAGAACCAGGAGCTCCTTGCACCGAGGACACACCCAAGACTTCTGCCCAGTGGGCAGATAGTCATACATGTGACACTCCGTGCAAAACACTGGATAGCCCCCAACCCCCTGCTGGCATTCTGGCTTCATAATTCTTTTAAAATAAATAAATATAATCCCCCTTTTAAACCCTTGGTATTTATGTGGTTTTTGTTATCAAGTCAAATTATTTTACGGGAAAGACAAAGAGCCTAGGGCCTTGTCTTTCTGGCTCTTTTTGGGCTTCTTACAGAGCCCCTAGTCTAAGAGCCACAGGCAAAGAGCCCTTTAGCTCGTGCCTCTGGCAAGGTGCTTCCTTAAATAGAGGCCTCCCCCAGCAGAGGTCAAGCAGCAGCTATTCAAATTCAAATTCACCCAGGCACTCAATCACAGGCAAAACAATGCCCCTTCCACTTCCTCTCAATTACAGGCAATCCCAGTCAAACAGTGCCCGTTCCTCTCCCACACTCAATCAGCCAGGACTCTGCAAGAACTCTAAGTGCTTCCACACACTGCTAAACACAGTTTTCCCACAAAATATCCGTAGCTGAATTCTCTCAGCTGAAAGCAAGTAAAAGAAACCCACTCACCTCTCTCACAGCTCTCTCTCCTGCTCCTGCTCAGAGCTCAGCTGGTCTCCTCTGCCTCTGGCAAGGTGCTTCCTTAAATAGAGGCCTCCCCCAGCAGAGGTCAGGCAGCAGCTATTCAAATTCAAATTCACCCAGGCACTCAATCACAGGCAAAACAATGCCCCTTCCACTTCCTCTCAATTACAGGCAATCCCAGTCAAACAGTGCCCGTTCCTCTCCCACACTCAATCAGCCAGGACTCTGCAAGAACTCTAAGTGCTTCCACACACTGCTAAACACAGTTTTCCCACAAAATATCCGTAGCTGAATTCTCTCAGCTGAAAGCAAGTAAAAGAAACCCACTCACCTCTCTCACAGCTCTCTCTCCTGCTCCACCGCTTAGAGGGAGCATTGGTCTGGATGACTTCCCCCAACGAAGGAGAATGCAAGATGTGCAGCCCTATTTAATGGACTGGGAAGGGGTCCAGCCAGGAAGGAAGTGACTGGGCCTATTCCTTAGTGCAAGGTACAGTCTGAGCTGGAGAATTAGAAGAGTAGGCTGCTATACACTTCCTCCCTTCGCTGGCTGAGTAAAAGGAAAAAAGAGTGTGGTATCTTGACAGCTGCCCTTGAAACAATGGGGGTTTGATGACTTTGCCCCCCTCCTCCAGAGAGCAGTCATGGGTGGAGATAGGCTACCACTTGGACAACCCACCCCTTCCTCCAAAAAAATCAGAGTAGCATATTTGTTTTCTTCCCCTCCCTCATATTGTCCTCACAACAACCTTGTGAGGCAGGGGAGGCTGAGACATCTCTTTCCTTTTCCATCATCACTATGAGTGGGTAGAACATCCAAAGACCTATTTTCAAAGATCATGATGGCCTGGCCATAGGTCTGCACACTTAGCAAGCAGACACACACATGTGCAGTAGATAGGAATATAATTTATTATATATATGATCAAGATTCCAGTCTTTCTCCTAGAAACTCAGCGGCAGCAATGAAAATAAAGAGTGCTGGCTAAAGACTTTAGGTGGGTTTTTTTTTGTTCTGTATCTTTAAAAATTTTTCAGACTTTAAAAAGCCTAAAGCTACCAGCAGCCTGTTTACAACCCACAACCCATCTGGTTTCCCATACTTTTTTCAGCAACTAACTACTAGACCATACTAGTCTGGAGGACTTAAGTATGTCATCCTTTTGAGAACCACACAGTGATTAATGAAGTGGGCTGGAAACAGAACAGCTGAAAGCTTTGTTAGGCTTTTAATATATGCTTGCAGCTGCCAAACTGTCATTCAAGCCAGAAGAAGCGATAATTTCTAAAGGAAACATTCCGACAAATTGGCCCAAATCCACTTTAAGCTTGTGCTAACGGAAGCAGAAACAAACTCTAGGTGAGTGTGCTTTAGCAAACCGCCTTACGAAGCTCTCATGTTCCACTTGCCTCCCAACACCTCTACAGCCAGACCAGAGATACAATTATTGAATGTAGTTTCCTTGCAGCCACCAACAGTGCCTAGAATGAATAATACTGAAAATGCCACAAAAAGGGTTGTGATGTCAACAGCATTTACTCTGATGTGATACTGAATACCAATGCAACGCTATTTAAACCATTTTTATCATTCTTAAATTTGCAAATTTCATTAATTACTTAATAATGAAATTAGTGGAATTACAGCCAGCCATCCTAAATCCAAGAAAGCCACAAGTACAAAGTTCAATGTACTTGAATAGTGGAGAAAGCAATAATACTTAACTGAACTTTGTACAATGGTTACATTATTCTTGATCTCACCACTACTCAAATACAGAGATCTTCGTGGAGTCTTTTTAAACACACACACACACGTATATGTTTAAAATATTTTAATCTCATACTTTAAACACAAAGTTTCTCAGATCAATTTACAATAGCCAGTAAACTGAAACAAAACAATTAAAACATTAGTACTATAAACAACATTAACAATAAAGCTATATCATATCTTTAGAAGTAAGAGTCAAATCTGATAAGCTGCTGGAAGAGCCACTGAATGTATTTCCAGAGAAGTTAAAATTGCTGCTTAGGGCAACATGGAAACCCAATTCAATCAGGGCCACAGGGGTAAGTGTGTGCGCGCGCACACGTGTGCATACAAGTGCACACAACTGTTTTCTCCATGCCAGTTTCCCAACTTCAAATGTCTTCTCAGGGTTTCTTGTTTGCCCTACCATGGGGAACATAAAGATTAGTACAAATAACAGTTCTGAGGAGTCATTTGAAGTATGGAGAGGGCTGATCTAAATCAGGAGCCCTAAACTAAATCAGGGAATCACATGGTTGCCATTTAGCAATTTAAAAAGCACACTGAATACAGATTTTGTCTAGTTTGAGTCTTAAATCTGTAAAACCAGCAGATGCTCTTGCAGAACCTCTGGCTTCTAAAAAGAATTCATACAAGAAGTCAGAATGTCCTTGTTATTCCTGAGTTCTAACTTCTTTACTGTGTAAGTTGAGCTTATACTTCAGCCAAAATCAATATTTTCCTGGAAACAATTTGCACCAGTTCCAAGATGACAGCTCTGTTATATAAATTAAATCACCATGTAATATATTCAAATATATAATTACTATAGTTGTCACAAAACACCCATCAGCAAACAAAATAAAAGAATGTGTTCTCTGCTAACGCAGTCATCTTAATAATTTTGGAATTCATGTATCCTGATATATAGCATTACTCCTGCTAAACATTTGGAAAATGCTGCTAATGCTATAGTTTAAAAAGAAATATGTTTCTCTTTAAAATTACTGGTTGTTTTATACTTTATCAGTGTTTAGATTCATTGAGTAATGTACAGCATACTGTTAGCCTCTGAAGCAAATGGTTTAAAGAAAAAAACGATTTGGACATTATGTGAGAAAAGCCAGATATTTCTTAAAAACATTAGGACCTGCAATTTTTAAAATTCACGCAAACTTCAAGTACTTATATGAATTATTTGTTCCTTCAATAGTGATCTTTTCCACTCTTTGTTCTGTCATTTCCCACCACCGACTGCAGAAAATGAAAAGCATTTCCAATTATTGCCCAATACAAAGGAACACTGCAGTACAATCCAGCTGAAGTTAAGCATTTATAAACCCCATTCATTCACATGGTAGAGATTTAAGTATTTGCTTAATACAGAACCAGTGGTATTTATGTGAATAATGTTGCAGCATGTCCCTAAGAATGTTTTCCACTTACTTTCCAATGGCATTGGGCAGAACTGTAAGCTGATTGTCATCTACTTTTAGAGTTGAAAGCCTTTTCAAGAGCCCTGCAAAACAAAAGAAAGTGTTGCTAAATCAGAGTTAGTATACTAATAAAAAGAATAGTGTAAATTCTCCCCCCCCCTGCTGTCCATTTTCCTGTTCCCTTATTTTCAGACTTCAAATACTATTGGTTATGGTGCTGCATGTTCAAAGGAGTGAAATTTGAGCAGTAGTTACTTGGAATAAAGAGAATAAAGGATAATCCTTTAAAAATAAAGGATATAGCTGGCAACCTAACAATGAAATCCTAAACTGTTAATGGACTTAGCTGAAGTTAATTGACTTAAAACAATGTAACTGCTTAGGACTGCTGAGTTATACCCTTCTAAATTATACCTTTCTAAGTTCATTGAAGTCAGTGGACTTAGAAGAGTGTAAGGGCTGCACTATAATTCACAGAATTCTCCTCCTGATGAACAGGCAGCGTTTCTAAATTTATTTAAAAAGCTGCATCTCCCACTGTTGAGAGCTGGATTTTTACATATAATTTCTGTTAGTACCTGTTATAAATTCAAGTGGGAACAGTCAGAGCTGAAAAGCACTCATGTTTGAGGACATGTATGTCATGAATGCAGGGATAGCCATTCCAGTATACTCCTTCATAGCAAGAAACTAAATTCTACATCCATTTACTTAGACACATGCAGAGATGGAAAATACACTGTCATTTCACACACCACTGTAAAAGGTGATGGGAAAAGCATCTGTCTGCATGATGAAGCAAGTCTTCAAAATTTTAGACCTTGTTTTTTGAAGTTTCTATAGCAGTATGTAATTCTAGAAATAACCATTTGTGAGGTCAATGTTTACTAAAGAACCATGAACGATGGTAGTAGTCTAGGGCCTTCTTCCCAACCAAATGAAACTGAAACTTAAATAGAAATCAACACATTAAATACTTCCACTGCAACAAGCCCTCAAACATACCCATTTAGACAAGAACAGTTTGTTTGTTTTTACCTATAGAGTCTGGCAGTTGTTGCAGCATGTTGGATGACAACAGTAGGTCTTCAAGGGCTTCACATCCTGATATGTCCATATCAATACTTTCTATCCTATTTTTTGACACATCCAAATACACCAGCTGCTTTAACTTTCCTATAGGCTATATAATATTAGACAAGAATAGGGTTAATTGATTAGATTCATATTTCACAACAATTTCCAATACCTAACCCTATACCATATTAAATGGACCTGCACACTTGGTTAACATTAATACACTTTACACATGTCAGTTTACAGACGTAACAGCAGTCTGGTTGAACTTAAATGAAAAAGTACAATTGAAAATTGAAACACTGCAACTATCACTACTGGACTCATGACCATTCCCTACATGAGTGCACTACATTTGTGCAGTGGGATTCTCAGAGTGTAAAAGAGCCCTGTTGTCCACATTGGCACACACACAGGTACACTTCCTATATTCACTTGCTACCCACCTCTTCTGTTCAGTCTAGGAATGTAAGCTTGGAGTGTATCTTGCTTAACCAAGAAAAGGGGACAGAGCTGGCCTTGGATATAGACCCTCCCATCTCATTTTACAGCTGGTGTGCTATATATCTGTGCAAAAAAATGGCTATCATGTCTTATGGAGATCTCCCAGTGCATGGGCATTGTGTCCATACAGAGAAGGCTCATACCCTTAGCGTTTAAATCAATTAATGGAGGTCTCACATTGTATTATATTGCACAAAGCTAACATAATTCAAGCAGTTTAAACAAGACTTTTCTTGTAAATAATTTTTCAAAGACAGCATTGTGTCTCAGACAAATAATTTCCTACATTTTAATTTATTTTGAGGAAGTTATATCTTACATAAATAAATAATCAAAATAAATTATCAGGAACTTTTAAACATAGCATTTCAAAAGCTTTACAAGAAGGGACTCCATGCAGAAAAGGACATCCTGTTTGACTGGAAGCTGTGTATAAGAACAAGTACAATGCATCAAGATCTTATGAGTGATTCTCCAGTTTCAATTACTGGACTGAAAGTATGGAAATAGCTAGCTTTGATGCTGCTTAGCACCTGTTTATATGGGAAGGAGAATAGAATCCAGAACTTGTTTTGGATATTTGTACATAAAATGAAATATCCACTGTCTGATAATTGGATCATATTTGCCAATTGAAATAAAATGTAACCATGGCTCCGGTCACACGGGCAGGAAACTGCAGAGGGGAAGCGTGGCTGTTTGCCCCGGGGCAAACTAACGTGCAGTTAAGTGATCAGACCTCCTGTGGAGGTTCTGTGGAGGTACCATGGAGGTTCTGTGGGAAGGGAGAGGTGCTGATCACAGGACACGCCTGCGCGCAACGAAGAAGCGCGCGGTGCGGCAAACTGGTTTTCTTTTTTTGTGTACACGACGAATGTGCATGCTCCGTTGGGTGCGTGTGCGCATCCACGGAGACTTGGGAAAAAAACACACCTTTTTCGCAAGGGGACATGGGTGGGCGCCGGATGCCACCGGAAACGCGATCAGACGCCCGCCCTTGCCCCGCAGTTTCCGGAAACTAGTACCTCCGAGGTACTAGTTTTTTGCTGCATGTTTTCGGCGGGAAGCCTCAGTTGTGCCACGGAAGCGCTATGCTTCCCAGATGTGCCGGTGAGATCGTGCCCGGAAACTCCGCCTGTCTTCCGTCTCTCTTGCATGGCTAATGTTCCGTGTGACCGCAGCCCATGTTAAGCTAAAGTAGTAATCTCGGTAATGGTTGATTTTGGGACTCAAACACATTTTTTCAGCATATAATATTATTTACTGAAAACACACTTCTGTGCTATAAAGCCCAGTTAAAGTGCTGTTGACAATAATGATGGTATGCCGTCCAAATCACTGTCATTTACAAAGGCAGATTTGTTCAAAGAGAAATAACCTTTTGCATTGGAAACAGAATTTGTACAATAAATTCCTTGTAAAATTATTGTGATTTCTTTCACACCAACCTTATTAGGTTGACAAGTTCACATTAAGATTACAGAAGTGTTTTTTAAAAGATGTAGACCATGAGTCAGTGCCAGCTATTACAGGAACAAGCCAATTGCATATCTCCTGTCAGACCACACACTCTGCTTTTCTTATGAGTTATAATGCAAGTGACTTTTTTCAAGTGGTGTTATTATCTACAGTAACTGAATTACAGTAAAGCATAGTTAGGGCTATAGTTTTCATGTTTTATCATATAATACATTCTTGATTTAAGAATTTACTTCTTGTGCATATTTTACAAGGCAGTCTCTTTGAGGATTTTAGATCTTTCTCAGAAATTTTTTGGGCTACACAACCAAGATATGTATTAGCTGAACCACTAGATTGATTTGCTACTCCCACTGCCTTCAGTCAGTGAAACTTCAGTACATGAAAAACAAATGAGCCGACATATTAAGATGATAGATTTTAACATTCATTCTATTTTCTTCATCATCAGCTTCCATCATCACTTTCTCTGTCGTCATTTCCGCACTCAGCTAGTGTTACAGACTTATCATACTCAGAGGGGAATTTGCAAATGAAGGTTATGGAGGCTGAAGCGACACATTCTGCAAATGTAATTTCCCAGCACCTTAAGTGAGGATGATCCTGTGCTACCATCTGAACAGCAATGTGTGCACATATTTCAGCTGGCTGAGTGGGACTTTCATGTCCAAAGCTGCTCTAAATGGATGGGCTGCACCTTGATATGTACATAAACACCACCTGAAATGTTACCTGTGTATAGCGTTTGGAAAGCTGTCTGAGTATACTTTCTAGATCTCACACGTTATAGTGATGGTGGTGGAAAGTGCTGTCAAGTTGAAGCCAATTTATGGTTACTCCATAGGGTTTTCAAGGCAAGAGATTATCAGAGGTGGTTTGCCATTGCCTGCCTCTGCATAACAACCCTGGACTTCCTTGGTGGTTTTCCATCTAAATACTAACCAGGCCCGACCCTCCTTAACTTCTAAGATCTGACAAGATCAGGCTAGACTGGGCTATCTAGGTCAAGGCAAGGTTATATCCAGCAGAGTATCTAAGTAATTTGCAGAGGACATTTAGTTCTTCAGAAAGTGCAGTACTAAGTGTCAGACTCTTGAACAAACTTACTCCAAATAATACTCTCTTGGCAGTGAGAGATAAAGATGTTTCAAGCTAAGACAATCTGTGTCAGAACTGACCCTCTGGCGCCAGTTCTGGTAATATACATAGGTCAAACAGCCCTCCCCTGGTGACCAGGCCAATCACATCAACACATTCAGCCCGCCTAAATCAACTGTGCATCTCCCCCAGCACCTACAAGCTTAGTATCTAGTGGTGTCTGGTGTCCAAGGTCAAGCATGCAGTCTTCCCAGAGATGGGAGACCCCACATAACCGCAGTTACAAGCTAGCATGACTTCCAGCAAAGCGGCTTCACACCCACCCACACACATGCTCCCAGGCTCCCCCTCCCAACTAAAAGAAAACAAGATACAAGGCATACAGAATCCATTAAGCGTACAGAATCATAGCAAACAAGGTCCACATTTGACACTAAGGAGCATATTCTTTATTAGCCCTACTTCAGAAGCACAGATTCATAAGCCTGTCACAGTGTATATTAAATCCTTGGTTTAAGTTCTCATCTATCAGCTTCCATTTTTTTAAACCAAGATCCTCAGTGCTTTCTACATAATTCCAAAATAAACCTACTATTAATGAAATGAGATATCTTGCATGTATTAATATGAAATAGCATGGAAATGTATATGTAACTAAGATCTGACTGAATGTGTAGTGCTAAAATTGATCAATAGGCTTACTGTTTAAAAATTACTTTCTGAAATATTAGTATCTTTGTACAAAACTGTATTTCACACTAAGATCTCAATGTAGTAATACATGAAAATAAAACATTTGCATCTTCAGATATGCATAAATGTGTTGATATTTGTGTCTGTAATTGTCATAGTTTACCAAATAATTGCATAATAAAAATATCCTTACCCCAGGCAGTGTTTGAAGTGAATTATTGTCCATCCACAACTCCTTTAGATTCTGAACTTGTTCTAGAACTTCAGGCTGGAAAAGAAGTAGCTTTTATAAATGAAATATTTAAACAAACCAACACTATTTTTTAATTATTGTAGATTGCTCTTACAATAAAACAAAAGTCCTTTAATGTGACTGCTTTGTCATATTATTTTTAATAAGCTTTAATGATAAAATAAATGACTATTCTGTTAACTACGCATGAGAAGTCACATTTCTGAATATGAATGGTTACATCTAACAGCCTTTTTCCAGGACTTCACCACTCAGTGATGGACAGCAACATTATGCTCTTCAGGACAGAGACAAGGGTGCTAGAAATCCAGAGCAGCAATTGCAGATCTGGCCAAAGATGTTAGAAATGACAATCAAGCAAAGAGTAAAGCATTTATAATTTTTTATTTGCATAAGCTTCTGTGTTCCTCTGCCCTAAATCAAGGTCCCATAGATAACAGCTCCCCCCCCCAGATTAGCCCCTTTAAATCCACAACACCATGTGCCATAAAGAGGAACTATTTGAACTTCTTCACCACTATCCCTCTCTGCGCATACAAAACACTTGGCTTACAAAAGGACATCCATCAGTCCACACATGATTTATTGTTCATGCAAAGTGTTATCACGTGCAGTTTCCCCATGTATGGAAAGCACAGCAGTGCAACTATTCTTGCCCCTGAATGCACTGGGATACAGCAGATGGCTTTGTGACTTTACAGGGCTCTACAGTGAGCAGGTTGTTAATTAGGGCATTTGTATATTTAAGGGTCAGTCTATGTAGACATGTTAAAAATGTCCTTTAAAAATGTGTTGTTCTTACCAGTTCAGCAAATTCATTATTGCCTAAGTCAAGCCTCTCCAGCTGTGTCAGTTTGTGCATTGACCTGTAAGAAAGCAACAATAAATAATGAGAATTGTATCCAGTGATACCAAATTTAAACCAGTTACATGGTGCAATGTGGGGAAAAGCCCATGTGGACAGAAGACTCCATATGCATGAAACTGCTCCTGCCTCCACAAGTAGTTGTGGGATCAACATGCAATCATTTCTTAATCACAACCCAAACAAATATATTGCATGAGCAAACACGCTTGTCATTTAGTAGTCTTCAAAGGAGGGAGAATTCTGCCAAGAGTGGCTTCCCCTGCAATCATGTTTATGTGGCCTAGCAATCCTAAGGATAAGTAAGAAACACATAAAACTCTAGTTTGTCAGGGTTAGGAAGAGAAAAACTATAGAAAGCATGAATAAAAAATAACCAAAAGGACCCCATTTAAAATATAGTCCCATTTTACCAACACAAATGGAATCCCAGAAAATATGTGTTGTCTAATATATATACATGGACATATATACACATAGACAAGGAGCAGAGGACCCCACAGTTGCTACTATATCCATGGTCCTATGCTGCAGAACAGGCTATGGCAAAGGTATCAGCATATACATGTAATCCCCATTAGCAAAACCAGAGTTATCTGAATTTCTTAGGTTGCACGGCATCTGTGCAGTCATTTCTTGTGTCAGATTATTTGGATTTCTGATTCTCCAAGTGTTTCAGATATGTCCTTCTCCAACAATTCAAACCTGCTTGAAAAGAGGAAAAACTACAAACAGGATTGCACAGCTGGAATATGGAGAACTAGGACAATACCAAGTTTTTTTTTGGGGGGGGGTGTTGTTTGAAACCGGTTGGAAAAGAGGTTTGGGGGTTTCAAAGCTGCTGCTGTTGCTTAGAGACTGATATTGCAGTAAGTCTTGCAATCCCTGCTGAGTATGTTTGCTTTTGGGCCCTGTAAGTACAAGGTCTGCCTTTACTTTGGAGCCTTTGGAGACAGCAAACACTTCTTAGGGTTATGAAGTTTCAGCTATGAACAACCCAGCATTTAGGAATAGCTTCAAGCTACAGCAGAACAAGCAAAGACTGAAGTGGACCCTGTTCCTGAGAGGAGCTAACACTAGCCTCTATCCCAACTGCTGAGAATAAAACAGGTGATGGTAGCAAGAACAAAGTTATGTGAGGTCAATTGGTTAAAATTCACTGGCTATATCATACCACTGTAAATTCTGAAGAAGTGATATGTGAAGAAGTGTTATCTGAAGAAGTGAGCGGTGACTCACAAAAGCTCATACCCTACCACAAAATATGCAAGTCTTTAAGGTGTTACTGGACTCTTACTTTTTTACTGTGTCTGGAGGTGAAGGTTCCAGCCCTACCGCCACACTCACAAATGTTGAAGGGAGCCATATGATTGTTGGAAGTAAAAACAGGAGACATCATCTCGCAGCTGGGGTAGCACTGCCAGCATCTCCCAGGTTCACAGCTGGATTACAGGAGGGACTTTCCCCACGGGGAGGAGAAGTAGGCAGCAGTGACAGGGAAATGGTGGACATGAGCTCTGTTGTGTAGTGGGTTCGACGCATGAAGGAACTGGACACAGTGTGATTATCACCTTATGATTTACTGGTACACAACAGAACAACCACAAACGGCCGGCACGGCCAACTGTATACAGTCCCTGATACACACCCACAAGTCCCATTGGAGGGTTTGAACTTCCCGCCACAGTTCCTATAGGTGCTAACTGGGAGGCGCAGGATCCTAGTCCCTATTGTTCCTAGGACCCAAGCTCTGGTTGCAGACCGCTGTCACCTAGTGGTGGTCAGTGGACATAACAGGTGGCAAGGAAGATTAGAAACAGGCATGTCAATCTCACTCCACACTGAGGCTACAGCTAGAGGTTGGGGTCAAAGAGAGAGTGAGAGCACCCCATTGGGAGCAAGGGTTGGCTGTCAGACAGATCCTTATGAGGGAGGAGAAGGATTAGACAGCTTGGTGGGGTGTTATGTATTGGGACAATCATTCCAGGTATGTCACACCAGAGACTGGCTGATCTTGGAGCACAAGTACTCTGGAAGTAACCAATCATGTAGTAATGTTATATAAATAGCCTATCATTGGGAGTGGGGTGTGTTTGGGTGTGGCAATTGCATGCTATTTAACAGAGCTGAGGCTCTGGGGTCTTGTCTTGCTCTTGCTGAAATCACAAATAAAGTTGAGCCAATCACTAGACTTGAGCCTGCTCAACCATGGAACCCACTATTTAACATGGGGCCTCACCCCAAAGGGGAAGACTTAAGCAGGGAGCTCACAGCTGGCTGGGGAGGAAGAACATAGGAGAGACCCAGAGGGACAGAGAGAGCAACGCAGGAGCAGGAGAGAGGGATTCAGGTGTCTGCCATGGGGAGGAGAGGCAGTCACCCGAGGGTGGACTCTTATGTCTGTGGTCACACACACTAAATAATCCACTTTCCAATTGGATTTTACTGTGTGAACTGGCAAAATCCAGTTGGAAAGTGCACTGAAAGTGGATTATTTAGTGTGTGTGATCGCAGCCTATGACACTGTACCCCACTGAGGTCCCTGTCCTCCCCAGGCTCCATCCCCAAATCTCCATGAGTTTCCCAGCACGGATCTGGCAAACCTACCCCCCATCCCCCTCCAATGACCAGAGAAGACCTGGCAACCCTAGTAAATATGCTCATCTATTTTAGTAGCCATTTTTAAGGGAATTTTATATAATTGCTACCATAAGAGAGAAGATTTGTATGCAGCCATTATAAATCATCCCCCTACCTTCTGCTCATGAAGGTTACTTAGACTACAGTGTCTGCCTTCAACTCATTCCTGTCCTTGACTTTTTAACTCACTCCTGCAATTTTCCCTAATCTCCCATTCCCAGACCTGGTTAAGATCTTTCTTTGGTACCTTCATGCTCTCATACCACTAAATGCCTCTTGAAATAGTTGACTGATATGTATTCTTTGCAAACTCATTCTCTCCTCCCAGTTGTCTGAGTCACCTTGGCTGAACTACTCTACTAAAGTTTCCAGATCTCCACCAACTCTAACACTTTTCAATTTATCTTGTCCACTTTTGTTGCCCTCTGTACCACTACTTTCTCCTGATTTGCAATCCACTCAAAATTTTGTTTCCTTCATCAGTGACAAAACTGAAATACTCCATGTGATCTCTCTACCTATTTCCCATCAATTTTGTTTCCCAGCTCTTCTTACAGACATGCACCTCTGTTAAAACTTTTTTCTTTCATCTCAGTTGTTAACTTTGTCCAAAGCCTCCACTTGGCCCCTTGATGTTATTCCTTTCCCATATCTAATTGCCATTTCCACATGCAATCAACTACTCTCCCCCACACAATTGTGTCCCTTCTGTTCTGGCTCCTTCTGTACTACATTCAAACAGCTCTGATACAATAGGGTGAACGGGCATAATGTCTGTTGTCTCTTCCTTTCCATCTTCACCTTGAGATTGCCAGGTGCAGTTCTATTTTCCCCATTCAGCCCAAACATGTATATTAGAGAAAACACAGAAACCAACCGGATCAGCAAAAACCAAGAAGCCAATCTTAAACAGACCCTTGTGGAGTTTTTTTTTATTGCTTGCTCTTGGTACACATGGCTGTGTCCATGATAAAAGCCAAATAGTACAAATTGCTGATCTTTCTGCCTCGGGGGTAGTAAAGAAATCTTCTTAATTCCCCTTATACCTATTATGCTTTTAAACGAAGGCTCATGTGAACCTCTCTTGTGTTGTTGTAGGGGAAACAGAGCTCTGTACAGCAATACAGAGGGGACATGTGGGGAGGAAACTGAAAGGAAAAGTAGAAAGGGTCAAAACCATTGGGGAAGCTTGGAAACTATTTAAAACTATGATCCTAGAAGCTCAAAGTAATGGAAGCTGTAAAAGGTAAAAAGGATTCCTTTAAGCAGTGGAAAGCTAGTCACAGTAAGGCTGATAAAATGGAACACAGGATATGGCAAATAAAATGCAAGTCTGTGGTCAGGCAGGCAAAAAGGGAATATGAGGAGCATATAGCAAAAAACGTAAAAACCAACAATAAAACTTTCTTCAAATACATTAGAAGTGGGAAACCAGCCAGGGAGGCAGTGGGGCCCTTGGATGACCAAGGGGTAAAAGGAGTACTGAAGGATGATAGGGAAATGGCTGAGAAGCTAAATGCATTTTTTGCCTCCGTCTTCACTGTGGAAGAGGAGAAGTGCTTGCCCACTCCAGAGCCGCTGAGTTCGGGAGGGGTGTTGAAAGACCTGAGTCAGATTGAGGTGACGAGAGAGGAGGTCCTAAAACTGATAAACAACTTAAAAACTGATAAATCACCAGGCCCAGATGGCATACATCCAAGAGTTCTGAAAGAACTCAATTGTGAACTTGTGGATCTCCTGACAAAAATATGTAATCTCTCCTTAAAATCAGCCTCCATTCCTGAGGACTGGAAGGTAGCTAATGTCACTCCCATCTTTAAAAAGGGTTCCAGAGGAGATCCGGGAAATTACAGGCCAGTCAGTCTGACGTCGATACCGGGTAAATTGGTGGAAACCATTATTAAGGAAAGAATTAGTAGGCACATAGATGAACAAAACCTATTGAGGCAGACTCAACATGGGTTCTGTAAGGGAAGATCTTGTCTCACTAACCTGTTAATGTTCTTTGAGGGGGTGAACAAACATGTGGACAAGGGGGATCCAATAGATATTGTTTACCTTGACTTCCAGAAAGCTTTTGATAAAGTTCCTCATCAAAGGCTCCTAAGCAAGCTCAAAAATCATGGGATAAAAGGACAAGTCCTTTTATGGATCAAAAACTGGCTAATTAATAGAAAACAGAGAGTGAGTATAAATGGGCAGTTCTCCCAGTGGAGGGGTGTAAGCAGTGGGGTACCACAGGGATCAGTACTTGGTCCACTGCTTTTTAACTTGTTCATTAATGATTTGGAGTTGGGAGTAAGCAGTGAAGTGGCTAAATTTGCGGATGATACGAAGTTGTTCAGGGTGGTGAAAACCAGTGAGGATTGTGAGGCACTCCAAAGGGATCTGTCAAAGTTGGGCGAGTGGGCGTCAACATGGCAAATGGGGTTCAATGTGGCCAAGTGCAAGGTGATGCACATTGGAGCCAAAAATCCTAACTATAAATACACGTTGATGGGGTCTGAACTGGCAGAGACAGATCAAGAGAGAGATCTTGGAGTTGTAGTAGATAACTCACTGAAAATGTCGAGACAGTGTGTGACTGCAATAAAGAAGGCCAATGCTATGCTGGGGATTATTAGGAAGGGTATTGTAAACAGATCAGCCAATATCATAATGCCGCTATATAAATCAATGGTGCGACCTCATCTGGAATACTGTGTGCAACCCGAACGCTCTGCAGTTTCATGGAGTGCCCACGAGTTCTTGTATTGTGAGAAAGGGAGAAAAGTACCTCTTTCTTTACCTGTTCTTTCCCATGCATAATCTTATAAACCTCGATCATGTCACCCCTTAGTCGTCTTTTCTCCAAGCTAAAGAGCCCTAAGCGCTTTAACCTTTCCTCATAGGGAAAGTGTTCCAACCCTTTTATCATTCGAGTTGCCCTTTTCTGCACTTTTTCCAAAGCTATAATATCCTTTTTAAGGTGTGGTGCCCAGAACTGCACACAGTATTCCAAATGAGGTCTCACCATTGATTTATATAGGGGCATTATTATATTGGCTGATCTGTTTTCAATACCCTTCCTAATAATCCCCAGCATAGCATTGGCCTTCTTTATTGCAGTCACACACTGTCTCGACATTTTCAGTGAGTTATCCACTACAACTCCAAGATCTCTCTCTTGCTCAGTCTCTGCCAGTTCAGACCCCATCAATGTGTATTTATATTTAGGATTTTTGGCTCCAATGTGCATCACCTTGCACTTGGCCACATTGAACCCCATTTGCCATGTTGATGCCCACTCGCCCATCCTTGACAGATCCCTTGGAGTGCCTCACAATCCTCACTGGTTTTCACCACCCTGAACAACTTTGTATCATCCGCAAATTTAGCCACTTCACTGCTTACTCCCATCTCCAAATCATTAATGAATGAACTGGCAGAGACTGATCAAGAAAAAGCTAGAAAAAGGAGAAACTAGATGGCATTCATGAGTCTTCCCTTGTAAATATATAAAGCAAGTGCAGAATATATTACTCCAACAATAACAGAAGGGCACATGAAAAGAACACTGAACACTGCCCATTCCTGTACTGCAGTTTGTTGCTTCCAGCTCAAATACTCAAAGCCGAACTAGACATGATGGCATTTTCATGGCTGCCTCGAGGATGCTGCTGGTATTTAAAATGCTGCAAAAAGGCACTATTGCCCCCCTCATCAAGTGCTGAAATGGCCATCCCTCCCTGTGGCCATTTCAGCAGTTCAAAAGGTGCAGGGGGGTGCCACAATGCAGGCCAGATCAGGATCTGGTCCTTGCAGCATTTTAAAATTATTCTAAAATGGCAACAGCATCCTCATGGTGGCCAGGAGGACACTATCACATAGTTTGGCCCTCAGTGACCAAGGAAGGCAGCAAAGTCCCTTGAGCAATGGTCTGAGGAGAAATACATATTTTTATTGTTAAGGAACTTCTCTCCACCAATCTACTCCATTCTTGATTGAGGAGAACACAGGAAAGGAAGTACTTGTCTGCCACTGTCACAAGCAGTTTGGTCCAAAGGCAACAGTGAGAAGGCTGCAAATTGAAAATGAGCCCACTGTTGCAGATTGGAGGTTCAAGAATAAAAAAGAAGGCCTAGATAGTTTGAAGATCACTACAAGCAAAGGTTGCAGTTGAAAGCCACATAAGTGACTTAATTAATGTACCAGTTTGCATTGTTACAGGGAGGTGAATTTCTTTTTCTGAAATTCATCTTTTAAAATATAGCTGTCGATCCCTCTTATTCTCTTTTTTCTCATTTAAAAGAAGGATTTCAATTTGTAGAGAAATCAATGCACCCTTTCGTCACTTCAGTCTGTGCAGACGTTTATGTTACACACTAGTGGGTTGTGTTCTAAGAGGAGTTTGGGAAGTCATTGCCTCCTCCTGAGGATCTACAGAGTGAAAGTCTGAAATTGTGCAGAACCTTCCTTTCTGTCCCTCGTCTCTTTGAATTTCTCTTTCATTAAAATGAAATAGACAAGAAACTATTTTTAGTTCCAAAGAGAGGGAAATGAGTTGTTGGATTTCAGGGGAAAATTGGGTTAAAAGGAATTAAGAAAATTTCTCTCTCTCAGAAAGAAAAAGGAAGGAGATATGATTTTGCTTATTCCTCTTCCAGAATGTTCTGCGGGATCTGACACCCCCTGACAACTCATTAGATGAGCTGATGGAAGATTGGCATAATCATCTTTCAGAGGGCATTGATGAGATTGCCCCCTGACATCCTCTTTGCCCCCATTCCAAATTAGCTCCTTGGTATACCTTTGAGCTGAGAGAGATGAAATGGGAGCTTAGATGACTAGAGCAAGCATGGCGTTGTGCTCCTGATGAGGCTACAAGAACATCCTATGGGATGTTTATGAGATCCTATGAGATGGCAGTGAAGGCCACAAAGACAGGTTCTTATGTGGCTTCCATTGCATCTGAAAGTTCTTGTCCAGCTCAACTGTTTAAGGTAATTAGGTCTCTTATGTCCCTCTTTACTTTAGTAAATTGACCATTAGCTGGGAGGCATTTGCGAGCTTTTTTGCAGAGAAAGTCTTGTTGCTCCACTATGACCTCCCTGCCGCTGTTAATACAGTAAGTGAACGAGAGGCTCCTTGACCATCTTCAAGTTCAGCGATCAATTCAGGCAATTCTTCCATACCAATGTGGACAAGATCCTGTTAGCTGTTAGACCCACCACTTGCCCCCTAGATCTGTGCCCTTCCTGGCTGGTTAAAGCCGGTGTGGAGACATCACAGGCCTCCCTGGAAGACATTATTAATCTGTCCCTGAGTTCAGAGGTCTTCCCAAGGTCTTTGAAGGAGGTGGTGGTGAGGCTGCTGCTAAAGAAGCCATCACTAGAGCCTTCCAATCTGGCCAACTACCGCCCACTCTTGAAAGTATCATTTCTGGGCAAGGTGGTTGAATGGACAGCAGCAGAGCAACTGCAGGCTTTCTTAGATGATACATTTGCTCTGGATCCATTCCAGTCTGGGTTCCAAACTGGTCATGGTATGGAGACAGTTTCAGTCGCTCTTACAGATGACCTCCGTAGGACAGCTGGATTGGGACGTGTTGGCACTGTTGATGTTATAAGATCTTTCAGTGGCGTTTGACATAGTCGATCATGACCTGTTGACCCATCACCTCGCCACCACCTGAATATGTGGTACTGCCTTACAATGGCTATACTCTTTTATCCAAGGGCGGGGACAGAAGGTGCCACTTGGGGAGAGGGTTTCTTCATGACAGCCATTGGTGTGCTGCATCACTCAGGGGGCAATCCTCTCCCCAATGCTTTTCAACATCTATATGCGTCCCCTCACCCAGCTAGTCAGGAGGCTAGGGTGTCATCAATATGCTGATGTCACCCACCTATATCTGTTAATGGACGGCTGACTAGATACTTCCCCAGAAGATCTGGCTAGTTGTTTAGGGACTGTGGTGGGATGGTTAGAACAGAGCAGCCTGAAGCTGAACCTATCAAAGACAGAGGTCCAGTGGCTGGGTCGGGGGGGGGGCAGGATTTCTGCTTCTCACTCTGGATGGGGTACAGCTGGTGCCAGCTTCCTCTGTCAGGAGTTTTGGGTGTGACTCTTGATGCCTTTCTTACTTTGGAGGCACAGGTCACAAATACAGCCAGGACAACATTCTTTCACCTTCATCAAGCCCAGCAGCTGGACCCCTACCTGTCCTGAGTAAACCTAGCTACATGCAACGGTCACCTCTGGACTGGACTACTGTAACTTGCTCTATGCAGGGCTGCCCTTGAACTTGCTCCGGAAACTTCAATTGGTCCAGAATGTGACTACACGGGTCCTTACAGGGACCACCTTGAGAGCACATATATGACCTGTGCTCTATCAGTTGCACTGCCTCCAGATTGAATACCAAATCAAGTTCAAGGTTTTAGTACTTATCTTTAAAGCCCTAAATGGTCTGGGATCACTGTACCTGTGGGACCTTCTCTTCCTATAAGCCCCTCAGAGAGCATTACACTCAACTGGCACTAAGTTGCTGGTAGTCCCTGGTTCCAAAACGGTCCAGCTGTACTCAACCAGGGCCAAGGCCTGTTTGGTCCTGGCCCTGGCCTGGTGGAACTCTCTTCCCAGTGAGATCTGGGTCCTGAGGGACTTGGCTCGGTTCCACAAGGCCTGTGAGACTGAGATGTTCTGCAAAACATATGGTTGAGGACAGTGATGGTTAGAGAGGTCAGTGGCCTCCCAAGGTTCTTTCCCCCTTCTTTTACTTTCTATTGTCTCCTGTTTAAGACCCTCATAAGCAGAATATGGATTGTATGCTAGCTACCTCAGCTATTTGATGTCATCTAATTTTAATTGGACTACATGTATTTTATTATTATGTATTTTACTAGCATTTTAATATGTATTATATGTTGTACACCACCCTAAGTCCTGCTTGCAGGAAATGGAATGGGATAGAAATGAACTAAATTAAACGAAACTCTTAACACTAGTGTCAGCGGAACATCTTCCTCAGTAAGCTTAAACATGGAAAAATCTCACATCAAGGGAAGACTCCTTCTGCCACAGAAAAATGGCTCTGTTCACACATCATATCTGCAGAATCCAACCTTACTGGGAAATCAATGCCCAATAAAAATATTTCAATAAGTGCACCTTAAGAGATGGTCTTCCAATTATATTAATCAGATTATGAGCTGTACAAATAAAATCCCTCTGCTCTTTTTAGTCATTGTTATGTTAGCTTTGATGTGTATAGTCAACATTTTAAATTTCCTCTAAAATCAAAATAATTTCCCCACTGTTTTCCAAATTAAATCTCATAGCATTCAGCCTGCTTATTTCCGCAAAAAACCATATATCCCACACCTGGGAATTTTGCAATGCGGTTGTCATGGTTATACATTCTCCTTTTCTTTTACAGCCAAATCTAATAATCACTCCACCTTTCCTTCACATTTTTATAATTCCTCTGTGGGCAGAGCTAATACTTCACTGCTGATATCTTTCTACAAATAAACCATAATCCAAAACAGTCAGACATCCTTACGCCCATAGAATTAATGTTTAACCATCACACACATTCCCCAAGTGAAAAAAATCGTTAGCTATAATAGAGAACTTTGTTTGCTTCCCCCCCCCCAAGTTAATTAACTAATGTCATTACTTTCTAAGGCTAGGATTTATTGAGCTCTCCTAATTGCATTACACGTAATAACTAGGATGCTGAAGTTTCTCCCAAGTTATGATAACTGGCAAGCTACCCTGTAGAAACTCCTCATAAGCTGTGAAACTCCTGTGAGCAGGCTGTCAGAGGCCTGGATGAAATATGCTGTTTGATATCAAAGTGGGGGTTCCTGGAAGAGGCAGAGATACCTCAGGGTGCTCCCAACTGGGAGTAATCCACTTGTGTGAATACTCAACAGCCCTATTCAGATTCTGGACCTGGTCCTTCACCCTTTTTAACCATAATTAACTGCACAGGGCACAGAATGCTAAGCAAGTCTCCTGATTTTCAGGGAACTCCCCCCTCCCTGCATAACATAATTATGCACTCTTCAGCACCATCTTACCCATTGTACATTTCTTTGTACAATGTACATACTTTGCATTTTATTATCAATGGCATTTCCAGCAATCATTATTTTTAAAAATCCTCAGAAATTCTCCAATTCCACACTTTAGCCCAAACTTTCCCCAATCACCAGCTCTCTTCCCAGCTAATACAATTAAGGAGGTATTAAATCCCCTTCCAGACCCCACACTTTCGTAGACAGTTTTGGATCCACCTGTTGCTCCAAACACATATTGGACATTACTGAAATCACTAAGCTTTCCCCATTCTGGACCGTGGAACTTTGCTTCTCAACTTGGTAACCCAGACTGCACTCTCACCCATCTCTCCTCTTCAGAGTAAGACTCATAAGTTTTCTCTCTTCCTTTTATTTCCACAAAGCACCACTGGTTTGCCTTACTGCTAGACAGTTCCCCCTTTTCTAGATTTCTCCCCAATAAACAAGAGCTTAAATGCAGGTAGGCTTATGCAAACGTTGTGCATTTGCTTATTGTTTTGCTATTCTTTCAATTCCATTTTTCCATTCTGTATCTTGTTAGGGCAATAAAGGTATTTCTTATTTGATATTTTATCCTCTGTTCTTTTGGAGTAATGTCCCAAACTGAGACCCTGGTATATTCAGGCAGAAGATCCCAAAATTAATTGTTCAAGTGATGAGTTTTGGGTCTTATATATGTAAAGGATGCTTTGTGCATTAGTGCCCCTGCACAAGTACCTATTTTGGTAACAACTGCACAATGCCCTTAGAAATCTAGTTTACAGAATTATTGACACATATTTTGATATTCAGTTTAGCGTATATAGTATTTTATAATCTTTATGTTAATTTACATGGCTATTGGAATGGGGAACAGCAAATATGGTAGGTTTTTATCTGTTCCATTATACCAATTGGAAAGCAAAGGGCTGCTTCACAGAATAGCCTATAAGTCTCCACTATTACTGGCTCTGAAAGCTACTACAGCCACCTATGGAGAACCTTTCTAGTCATCTTCTTTGACACATATTTTATATACTTGCCTTTCCTGCTCTAGGACTTGTGGTGACCACACAGGATGCCAAGCACAGTTTGCATGAAACTGACCTTGATATGAGGGATGCTTAATTATTTTATTTTCAAATTTTATATGCTGCCTTTCTGCTCACTGAGGACCTCTAAGGCAGGTAGCAGCAGGGTATTGAAGCTAGGCCCAGGGATCAGGTAACAGAGAATCACTTACAAGCAGCATTTTAGATTAATGTTATGCAAGGTTTAGATGCCTTCCAGAGACAGCAGGTGTTGATCCCATGTGTGATGGGCAGAACACAGAAATGTACTCCAGCCAATCAAAACAGCGTTTTGAACTGTACTTGGAAAAGTTAGGATTGTGCTTCTGGTTTATGAAGCAGTGATGGTGGACGTTCTCCCAGGACCGCGGGGGAACGATCCGCACACCAGCGGGTTGGAGGGGATAGGCTCCAGGCCAGAGGGCTTTTGAGGGGTAGCCTCTTCGATGGCATAAAGCCGGAGAATTTGAGGCTCCCCTCCGTCCTGACGGTCCGGCCGCTGTGTGGCCTTCAGGCACAAGCTGGTTTGACCAGGACAAGTGCTGGAGATCGAGCGGAACAGTGTTGAAGCAATGCGAGGTCAGAGAAATTGACCGACAATGAACGTGAGTTAAAAATAAGCGGACGATTGTAAAAATCAAATTACTCCCTCCCCCGTGGGAAAGCGGATTGCAAAGAGGGACGCCTCTTATGCGAAAAGACCGATAAGCGAGATGAAGAAGGAAGGGGGAGGAAAAACAGCGAGTGTGTTTTGACAGGCTTACTTGATTGCTGACAGTGTGGGAGCAATCTTTAGAGTCGGAGGGAAGCATCAGTAACTGTAAACAAATTGTAAAAAATGGCTGCCATGCAAAGAAAGCTGAAAACGAAAGTGCCTGGCAGCCAGAGCCCAAAACCGGAAGAGGGAGCAGACATCATGAAAATGCTAGCAGATATGCTCAAGCCAGTGATGGAGCAACTCGATGGTATTAACCAGCAACTGACTGTAATGAATAAAAACTTTGCATCTCAGCAGCTCCAACTGAAAGAAATGGAGAAGGAGGTGGAGCAGGTAGCTGGGAAAATTAAGGAGTTGGACACCACAAGCAAGAAAATGAAGAAAAGAATGGGAGAAGTGAAAACAAAGCAAAATCTACAAGAAAACCGTTTGTTACAGCTGCAGATGGAAAAAGCCAACATGATTCTCAGATTCCAGGGAGTTCCTGAGGCAGAGAAGGAGGATCTGAGGAAGATACTTAGCAAGATCATCTCTCCAGCAATAGGCTTAACAGCAGATGAACTGGTAAAAGAGATGGAGATGGCTTATAGGGTTTACTCCAATTACATTTTAAAAAATAGCCTGCCTGGAGAAATTGTGATCAGATTCTCAAGACAGACCAGAGATGCTATTTTAAAGGCGACATCAGCAACTCCACTGAAAATGGGAAAGTTAATCATTAAAACTTTAAAAGACATTCCATTTGAAATTCGTCAAAAGAGGAAAAACTATAAGGACTTAATTTCTTTTCTTCAAACTAATGGAATTTCGTAGAGGTGGGCGATCACGGAGGGAGTCATCTTCAAGATCAACAATAAAAGAGAAAAGATTGAGTCCACCTTTAAAGCCAAGGAATTTTTGCGACGCCAGCTGGGAACTGGAAACCGGAGCAGAGGCAGCCAGAATAGTATATGACTTTAGAGACAGAAAACCAAAGTAAAGGCAGAAGGACTCTGAGAATTACCTTTTGAAGCAAAGAATAAGAAGATGATCAGAAAACTCTCTCATAACAACTAACAAGATAACATGTTAACATTGAAGCTGAGACAAACAAGAACTCTACAAGTATATTGTTTTTATTAACACTTATATTACTAACACTTTCACTAACAGGGATAAGATCTCCTCCTCTTGGGGTTTTAGTATAGTGTGGTTACCTTTTCTTTGTCCCTAGATGTAGTCCTTCCTTTGTAGTTTGTAGTGTATTGCAAAAATAAAAATATCCCTCCGGGGATTTTTTTTTTTTTTTTAAGAAAAGTTAGGATCTGACAGGAAGATACTGTTAGGAAGAAGAGAAAGAGGAAAAGGGGAGGAAGAGGAACAGTGGGATTTATATTTCACTCAGAGTCTCAGAGAGCCTTACAATCACCTTCACTTCCTCTCCCCACAACATTATAATCACCTTCCCTTCCTCTGCCCCTTAACACTGGCACAATCCATCAGGAGTTTGGGCGTGACTCTGAATGTTTCCCTGACCATTGGAGGCCCAGGTCACAAATATTGACATGCTGGAGTTCTTTCATCTACGCCAAGCATGGCAATCAGCCCCCTTCTTGTCATGCCCTGATCTAGCCACAGTAATCCATGCAACTGTCACCTCCAGGCTAGACTACAGTAACTCACTCTACACTGGCCTGCCCGTGAGACTGACTCGGAAGCTCCAACTGGTCCAGAACAAGGTGGTGCATGTCCTGGTGGGAATGCCACAGATGGCACACATACAACTTGTGCTGTGCCAGCTACACTGGCTCCCAGTGGAATACTGAGTGAGGTTCAAGGTTTTAGTGTTGACTTTTAAGGCCTTAAGAAATAAGGGACCCAAGGACCTTTGGGACTGTCTCCTCCACTATGTCCCCAGGAGAGCACGTCTATCGGTGGAGAATAATTTGCTGGTGATCCCTGGCCCCAAAGATGTCCAGCTGTCCTCAACTAGGGCCAGGGCCTTCTCATTCCTGGCCCTGATCTGGTGGAACTCTCTGTCAAACACCATCAGGGTCCTGCGGGATTTAATGCAATTTCACAGGGCCTGTAAGGTAGAGATGCTCCGCCGGGCTGTTGGTTGAGGATAGCGATGATGTGACCATTGCTGGCACCCTCCCTCCCTCTTTCTTGTTTTTATCTGTTTCCCACCTCCTGCCCATAGGTGGTGGTGCAGTCCAGTATGGAAATAAGATTAATTAAGGCACCATCTTAGATTTTAGGTTTTTAATTACATGTTTAACTGTATATTTCATTTTATCTATTGTTGTATCATTGATGTATATTACCCACAGCCCTGTTTTTACAGGAATGGGGTGATTCATAAATTGAATAAATAATAAGAACAACAACAACAGACACCCTATGAGGTAGGTGAGGTAGGTGAGGCTGAGAGAACTCTAAGAGAACTCTTCTTAAGAGAACAGGTCTGAGAGAGCTGTGACTGACCCAATGCTAGAGATTAAGGACTGACAAACAGAAGTTAGGTTTTGGGAATTAGCCTAACATGATAGTGAAGTAAAAATCTGCAGGGATATCAGATCTTTGATAAAGTTTCTCTGCCTCAGTGTACTGACATTTTATGCCAGCAGGGGTATGTTAGACCTGGTGTGTAACTTGCTTGGTGCAGAGTACTGTGTTGATATGTTTATGGACTGACTAGGAATAAGGGCCGTTGTGGAAATAAATACAACGAGCTCTAGAAAGAGGCTCTAGAAGAGTGCCAAGGCCTTGGGCACTCAGCATCAATGTGCTGTGGCGACCTCAGCAGGGTATAATGACACATAGTCCACCATTTTATCCAGAGGAACTGATCTCTGCTACCTAGAGATGTAAAATTGCTGGAAATTTTGAAGCTCGGAAAAAACCCCGTTTTTTCCCCGGGTTTTTTCGGGGGGAAACGGAAATTTTTGGAAAAATTGAAAAAATGCTACATTAGCATTTCTTTTGTCTTTTCTAGATTGAAAGTCATTCTGTTACTTTAGGAACATAAAATATGACTATGGACATTTTTACTTGGCATGAAATTATCACAACTAGCATATTAAAAATATAGTGTATCCAAACAATTATTTCAAACAGAATACCCACCCACATGCAAAAACAAAACTGAAACTTTATTTTCTTCTGAGAATTGCACCTCCTAAAGGAAGAAATGCATCTTGTTCTTGAATTGGAGGGTTCAGTTTGTAACCTAGGACTTGCTTGTTCTCAGTGCACAGAAATTAGATCAATCTGATACCATATATATATATATTAGAAATGATTTGGAAAATATTTGAACACCTTGTCTTAAAATATTTTATTCATCATGTTAAAATAAAACTTTCCATAATCATTTTTTTTTCTTTGCTTTTCTTCTTTCAATTTTTCGGAAAAAAAACAAAGCTTCAGGGAAAAAAACGGAAAAAAAACGGTTTTTTCCCAAATTTTTCTGGTTTTTTTCCGGGCCTTCACATCTCTAAGGTCACTTCATCAGATGCAGCGGAGTGTAAATCCATTACCAAGACACATGCGTCGCCTGAAAGCAGCAAATAACAGAAAGCAGGGGTGAATAAGAACATAAGAGAAGCCAATGTTGGATCAGGCCAATGGCCCATCCAGTCCAACACCAGGTGCCATCAGGAGGTCCAGGGCACTAGAAGCCCTCCCACTATTGGTCCCCCCCCAAGCACCAAGAAGACAGAGCTTCACTTGCCCCAGAGTCCCTATCTATACCTTGTAGCTAATAGCCACTGATGGACCTCTGCTCCATATGCTTATCTAATTCCCTCTTGAAGCCGTCCATGCTTGTAGCCGCCGCCACCTCCTGTGGCAGTGAATTCCATGTGTTAATCACTCTTTGGATGAAGAAGTACTTCCTTTTATCTGTTCTAATACGACCACTCAGCAATTTCATGGAGTGCCCATAAGTTCTTGTATTGTGAGAAAGGGAGAAAAGTACCTCTTTCTCTACCTGCTCTATCCCATGCATAATCTTATAAACCTCAATCATGTCACCCTCAGCCATCATTTCTCCAAGCTAAAGAGCCCAAGCACTTTAACCTTTCTTCATAGGGAAAGTGTTCCAACACTTTTATCATTCTAGTTGCGCTTTTCTGCACTTTCCCCAAAGACATGATATCCTTTTAAAGGTGTGGTGATCTCACCTGGAGATTGGCAACAAGTGTCACCCAGGAGGAAATGTCTGGTTTGGAGGGTGGAGTCTATGGTATTGTACCTGTCTGAGGTCACACCCCTCCTCAAACCTCACCCTCTCCAGGCTCCACCCCTCAAATCTGTATGAATTTCCCAACCTGGAGTTGGCAACCCTATCTCCTTCCCAGCCAAGCATCAACCTGCCATTATCTACCCCTCTGATTCCAACTTTGCATCTCCTCCCCCTTCCCTCCTGGAGATCAGTTGTAATACTGAGTGATTTCCACCCCTCTCCTGAGATTGGCAACAGTGGTTCCCCAGAAGGGAATGGCTGGCTGGGAGGGTGGAGTCTATGGCATTGTACCTGTCTGAGGTACCCACCATTTCCCATGCTCTGAAGCCCTGACTGCCACAGAGTCCACCGTTTTCTCCAGGGGAACTGATCACTGCCATCTGGAGAGCACTTGTCATTCTGAGTGATCTCCAGCCCTCACCTGGAGATTGGCAACAATGCTTTCCAAAAGTAGACTTTCTCTGCAATGGGGACCAAAGCAGCTTACATCATTTTCCTCTCCCCCTTTTCACTTGCACAACAACCCTGTGAGGTAGATAGGCTGAAAGTCTGTGACTGGTCCAAAATCACCCACTCAGCTTCTACAGCAAAAAGCTGGATTTAGCAGACCCTGCTCTGAAGCACTGGCTGCTAAGTTTAGGCCAGCCAACCTCCAGGTGGAGCCTGAAGATCACCAGGTATCACAACCGAACTCCAGTCAAAAGATCTCCCCACCCCCGAGAAAATAACTGCTTTGGAAGGTGGGCTGTATGCCATTCTGTTCAGCTGAGGCCTCTCCCCTCCCCAAACCCTGGCTTCCATAGACTCTACCAGAAAATCTCCAGAAATCTCCCTAACTGGAGCTGGCAACCCTAGTCAGGAGTGGCTCCAATGAGTTCCTCACCAAGGCCTGCAAAGGGTTTCCTTCCTTTGTCTGAACCAAGCTTGGTTGCCTACCATGGCCAAATGGGCTCCAGTTTACAACTCAGCTGTTTGCCTCCCACCCTCATGCCACCACTCACAGAATCGTCACTGCCTTTTTAGAGGGACAGTGAGACCCCACTGACCAAATTTCCGTATTTGGAGATGGAATCCCCAATCTTTTGGGGATCCCTGGAAAGTTGGCAACCCAAGGGTCTAGCCTTTCCTTGCTTCCCTGGGCTACCACCTCCCTTTGGTATTGTGCAGAGCAGGGGAGACTATGTGGTCAGAGCACCACACAGATTATTAGCCCAAAATTAAATAATTCATTTAACTATTTACA
>NW_015169172.1:602604-602788 GCF_001447785.1 Gekko japonicus
CCTACACACAATACTCTCTACCTCTGGAGGTTGTGGGCAGGGAAACTTCCATTAATTCCCCAGTCCAGCTGACTGTGGAGTGGCTGAATTTCAATCCACAGGGAGGTGGATTGAAATTGTCCACAGAGGCCATGGCTGGTGACATGGACTGCCGGACAACGACTCGAGATAGCAAGAGGAAGGA
>NW_015169172.1:605091-619249 GCF_001447785.1 Gekko japonicus
CGAGGTTTATAAGATTATGCATGGGAAAGAGCAGGTAAAGAAAGAGGTACTTTTCTCCCTTTCTCACAATACAAGAACTCGTGGGCACTCCATGAAACTGCAGAGCGGTCGGGTTAGAACGGATAAAAGGAAGTACTTCTTCACCCAAAGAGTGATTAACACATGGAATTCACTGCCACAGGAAGTGGTGGGTGCTACAAGCATGGACGGCTTCAAAAGGGAATTAGATAAGCATATGGAGCAGAGGTCCATCAGTGGCTATTAGCCACAAGGTATAGCTAGGGGCTCTGGGGCAAGTGATGCTCTGTCTTCTTGGTGCTTGGGGGGGGTCAACAGTGGGAGGGCTTATAATGTCCTGGCCCCACTGCTGGACCTCCTGATGGCACTGGTATTTCTGGCCACTGTGTGACACAGAGTGTTGGACTGGATGGGCCTTTGGCCTGATCCAACATTGGCGTCTCTTATGTTCTTATGTTCTTAATTTCTGCTGCCTCCCAGGGACGAAGACTGCCTGTTTTCCCGCAGTTTTTGGCCTTGGGGCAGCTGGGAACTGTAGGCCAGCAGATGAGGAAGCCCCATTCAACCCAGTGAGTGATACCCCTGCAGGCCCCTCTCTCGAACTACAGCTCAATTAAACCTTATGGGGGAACATTTTAAACAAAGAACCACAGCCATCTGACAAACACAGGTAACTGCCATTTCACGACAACTACCAACAACTACTGAGGGAACAGTTAGTCCCACATGGGAGGCAAGCAGGAGAAGCGTCTCTGACAGGACACAGTGGCTGAAAGGGGAGTAGGGGGGGAAGAAGAGCAGACCCAGCACCCAGCCAATGACACGCGAGTACTCTTGAGTGGCAGCTGACGGGTCAATGGCTGAGGGAGTGCATGGAATGTGGCCACTCCAAAACAGAATTATTATATAGAGAGATTCAGACTTCTCTTAGAAGACGTCTGAATTGTCTCTCTCAAGTTTTTTCAGAGGGAACCCATGGTGGTCTGCAGTAGAACAGCCAGTTTGGTGTAGTGGTTAAGTGCGTGGACTCTAATCTGGGAGAACCAGGTTTAATTCCCAACTCCTCCACTTGCAGCTGCTGGATGACCTTGGGCAAGCCATAGTTCTGATAAGAGCTGACCATGAAAAAGAGCAGTTTCTGTCAGAGCTCTCTCAGCCCCACCTACCTCACAGGGTGTCTGTTGTGGGGAGGGGAAGGGAAAGGAGTTTGTAAGCTGCTCTGATACTTCCTTGGGTAGTGAAGGGCAGGGTATAAATCCAATCTCTTCTTGTTCTTCTTCTTCTTCTTCTAGATTCAAGTCCAGTAGCACCTTAGAGACCAACAAAACTATCTGAAAAGAGCCAGCTGGTGTAGTTGGGAGCCAGTTTGGTATAGTGGTTAAGTGCACAGACTAATCTGGGAAAACCGGGTTTGATTCCCCACTCCTCCACTTGCACCTGCTGGATGACCTGGAGTAAGCCATAGTTCTGGAAGAGCTGTTGTCTCAAGGACAGTTGTCTCAGAGCTCTCTCAGCCCCGCCTACCTCACAGGGTGTCTGTTGTAGGGAGGGGAAGGGAAAAGGAGTTTGTAAGCCGCTCTGAGACTTCGAGTGAAGGGCGGGGTATAAATCCAATCTCTTCTTCTTTCACATTACATAATCCTTTAAACTGGAGATGCTGGAGCTGAACCAGAAACCTTTTCTGATGAAGGGTGCTTTTGACTCTTGAAAGCCTATACCCCCCAAAACTCATTGGTCTCTAAGGTGCTACTGGACTCAAATCTAGCTCCCTTAAATTTGGAATCTAGTAAGCATTCTTCTACCGCAAATTGACCTATAGGGAGCTTTCCCTCTATTAATGGTTGATTCATGGTCTCTAAGTTACCCTTGCCATACAATCTTGGTTTGCTATCAAAGGAGATTTTATCAGAAAAGGCAGAGGGCGGATTAAACCATCCACCCACCCTCTGGCAGGGTGTGGAGTCCTCCAGCAGCTACAATAAGAAAGGAAGTTATTGCTGTTTTCAGTACTTACTGCCTTGATCCTCTTTGATTACAGAGAAAGTCATGCTGTGCTAGAGGGTAAATGAGTAGAAATTGTCATAAACAAGAGCTGGAGGCTTCTGGTGACAGTCACATGTGGCTGTTTGAGCCAGTCTTGTAGGTCAAGGACTGGACTACGTTTTGAAAGCAAGCTTTTCAAATTCTGTGATAGTAATTCTCTAAAGTAAAAAAGAGATTTGGTCAAATCCTCAAATACTGTGAAGACATATTCCACTATCATACTTTAATAACAGAGAAAGAGATGTTATGAGATAGAGTTTTTGTTAAAATTGCCCCCATACCAACTCCCACTATGAATCTGCTGCAGCTGCAGTCAACTCTACTGGGCAAAGACATAGCTGTGAGGCTCTCCCTCTCCAGCTTTCGACTAGCCCTCAGTCATCCTGCTTGGGTACCTCTGGTAGGTCTCCCAAGGCCTCAGAATGTGAAGAGAAGGGGGTTTGATTCAGCTGTTTTCTTCGCTGTCCCAGAACAGCAGCTCTGTTCGAGCCCAGAGCCATGCCTTTCCTTTCTTACAGGAGGCCTTTTTAAACAGTCTAGCCTCACCCTTTAGCTCTGCCCACAATCCCCACCTCCACAGCCACACCTGACCTTTTCCTGTGGCCACACCTCCACAGGCACACCTTCCCCCTTTCCCCCCTACAAGACTGCCAGCCTTCCCTCCTCCAGCCACCCTCCCACTGGCTGTGCCCCTGGTGCTGCTGGGATAGGCTGTAAGCCCTCTGGGCCTCCCCTTGCTTCCCCTGGGCAGCATTTCCCAGCCTCATTCCAGCTTCCTCTGTGGCGTCTGGTGTCAGTGGCTCATTGGAGTTGCCCTGAGGTTGGGCCCCAGCCAGCACGGGCTAAGGAGGCAGCCTTGCCAGTAGGGACTGTTTGGAGTCTGATGCCATCCTTGGACACAGAAGCCTGCTTTCCATAGATGAAGGATGAAGTCGTGAGTTACAGTTTTGAGGTAAACCGTCAATTGCACATTTATATATGTAGTATGAGTTGCTTTATTGTTATCAGGGAGTACAATATACAATAAAATCTACAAAACAAAAACAAACTGTAAGGTTTAGGCAGGGTTTTTTGGTTGTTTGTGAAAACAGTCTAGCTTTCATAGTTACCAAAATCATATACCATTTTACCCCAAATTAGCTTTCAGTGGTATTTAAATGTATTTATACTGAAAATTTGGCCAGTTACCCATATTCTGATCACTTTCAAATTGGACTACTGCAACATATTTTGAGTGAGGCTTCCTTTGAAGATAGTTCTTAAACTTAAATTGGTTCACAGTGTTGCAGCAAGTCTGTCGACTGAACTATTGTGAACATACCTCATTAGTTTTGGAAGAACACCATTGACCTACAACTCAATTTTATCAGTTCAAGCTCTAAACATCCTAGGACCAGAAGTACCACTGTTCTTTTATGAACAGGTCTGGTAGCTAAGATCTTTTATACAGGCCCTGTTGTATGTGTTCTTATCTTCTGAGCTAAGGAAGGCTACCAGACAGACCTTTTCTGTAAGAGTGTCCCATTTATGGAACGTCCTGATATTTGTTTATCTGGTACCTACTTTATGAGCATTAGGAACTAGGAGAAGGCAATTATATTTTGCTGGGTCTTTTGCAAGATCAAGGGAGAGGGTTGGCTCTCTTTACTGTTAGCTTTTTTGTTTTAATAATGATAATACAAATACAAATAAATTGTATTTATTTTATGCGGTTGATTTTAGGGACTGTTTTAATTGTAATGAATGGTGTCAAAGTGTATTTTATGCACATTAAAGAAATTTACTGGATCCATTAAAGATAGTGGAACTGACTACAGCTTCCACATACACCACACAGCATCATTTCTGGTTTCTTATACTATCAACAGGCACCTGCAGCATCTGTCACATTCAGCCTTGATATTTTCAATAGCATATGCTTAGGTCTTGGATGCAACTACTGTCCTGATATCACTTCCAATCACAATGGCATCTTTAGCTGGGGAAAGAACTATATTTTCAACATAATATATTCACCTGGACTGCAATGTACCTTCCAAAAAAAAAGTGTTCTCTTGAGAGTAGTCTAGGATTGCTAGCCTCCAGGTGGGGCTTGGAGATCTCCTGCTTTTACAACTGATCTCCAGCTGACAGATATCAGCTCCCCTGGAGAAAATGGCTGCTTTGAAGGGTGGACTCTATGGCATTGTACCACGCTGAGGTCCCTCTCCTTCCCAAACCCCGCTCTCTCCTGGATCCCCCACCAAAGTCTCCAGGTATTTTCCAACCCAGAGCTGGCAACCCTAGAGTAGTCCCTTGCTACTTTCTCTTTGGCACTGCCAACTGGAAACATGCAAAAAGCAATGACCTAATATCCCACTTTTCATATCTATACCTACATTGTGGGAAGATACGTCATGCAAATTGGGGGGGGGGGGGTTCCTTGTGAACATCAGAAAAGTTCTTTGCATTTCAGTTTTGACAAATGCAATTTATTTTCTATGCAGGTAGTGTATGCCAGATGTATTCTGTAATATCTAAGAAAATAAGGAAGTTAGATATTTTTAAAAGTCTTTAGAAGGTGCTAGTGCACAATAAATGTGAATTGTTATATACTGAAGAAACTGAAAACAAAAATACAACAGCTCCCTTTCTTCCTGAAAAATGTTACTATTACAAAATTTGGTAAAAGAGAATTCATATGTTCCATATTTATTTCAGATAATGATCTATACCCACTTATAACATATAAAGTGCATTCATACCTACCAAAGACCAGAACATTACTATATAATTCTTTTACAAAATTGATCTGAAATTAGTTTTTAATGTTGAATCATACTTTAAATGGTGACATTCAATTGATGAAACACACACACACCTACTTATGTACATAACTAATGGATTATATCTCTGTTCCAATATTGTATATAAATGCCTCTCAGGAGAATATGCACCATTCAAATTGTGTAAATTATACTATAAAAGATGTGCAAAACGACCATGATAAAAATATTTCTGAGCTTCATAAGGGAGCACTGAGCTGTTATTTAGCACATTAGAAATGGCTAAACAGAACACATTTTAATTTTAAATATATAGAAAACCTCCAATTTAAGCACTGTATAATTTCATCAAATTATCAAACTGTGTATATGATCAGACTTCAACAAGATGGCAGAATAAAGGGTCATGTTGAAAGTTACTATTTTGGCTAATGAGAAGGCATTGTAAGTCACTCATGTGCTCAAAACAGTAACAATGGCATGCCTTGTCTATTTTTTAAAAAAGCCATTTTGGAAACTCCAAAGAAACAGCAAAGGAGTAACATACAGATGGCTTCCTCTTTCAAACTTTCATGTCTTGCTGAAACGGGGAGTCCACATCTTTACTGAGAAGTATGCATTTCCATAATTTAGGGACAAGATGCCTACCTCTCAATGAAGCATATGCACATTTCCCTGCTAGTAATGATACCCAAAGTGTGGCAAGAACATAAACAAATCATTCATGCCTCCTTTGGAATGTCCAAAGTGGTTCTCATAGACATGCCTGTATCAGACTTGCAAGTAGACATAACTGTGAGTCCTTCTAATGTAACTGTTTATCACAGGAGTGAACTATAATCCCCTGTGAACAAAAAAGTACATTCTGAAGCAATGTGATAGTAGATTGAAGGCTTTAAGATAAATCTGAAAGTTTGCTAACAATTTTCCTACATTACACTGCATAACTACAAGAGTATCTTTAACTTTATCGGTACTAGTAACATATTTTTTTAAGGATTACACAAACACAGTGGCTGCTTTGACTACAACAGAAGTAGTAATATTGATCTTCAAAATGCATGGCTGTAAATTGATAAGATTGCTAGGAACTGGCTTAGTGTATGTGTAAGCACAAGTTCAAACATGGAAAGAGCAAATTCTCTTCTCATGACGAGACAAAGAAAATGTGTATACTCTAACACACAGCAAACATTTGGCATAAAGGTCAATATAGTAAGAGGCAGCCTTCATCAGCGTGTAGTATCCCCAAACTGTTTTGGTTTCATAGTATAGTGTGGGAGAACTACCTCAACACAGTCTACTCGTGCTGATGCTCCTGATGCTGCCATTTCAGGTGCCCGAAAAGGTGCCTTCACATCCTCTGCTGTTGGTGCCATTGTACTCTCCCAGGCGATGGGGCAAGGGGCACACTCTGGATCTTCAAATGCTAAGATGAGAAAAATCAATTTCAATGCCCAAAAGATGGAACTGCTGGTGCAGAAGAGGTGACTAAAACTACCAAATGGTTTATGGCACTTAGAGAGAGCTAATTTATAACATTAGGAAATAATTTGATAATGTTCAGCTTTTCTAAATCATCAAACAAAATTATAAATTTGGAGGGTAAGGAAGGATTTGGGTATTTCCCCTGATTTTGGTCTGAACATTCATAAAGATCCAAAGACAAGAAGAGAGAGGGAAAAAAGTTCTTTGGGAAATGTTATAAGAATGCCTTCCTTTTATAAAAATATTCATCCATATGGTGATATAAAATCATTTGGTCATTGGTGGGAAAATAAGCTAAGGAACTAAACTGAGTTTTAGTCCAAAATCCTAAACCCAGTTTTTTATGTTTAATTTATGATCTGGTAAAGTCAACCCAAGACAAATTTTTCTGGATTATGCATTGAACCTTCCTTCTGAATGAACATTTACATGATTAATTCAGTTAGGGAAACCCACTGAATGCTAAGATTCTTTTTAATGCACAAAATACTAGATTTTTTTCACAACAGGGAATATTAAGCAGATAGAGTCAGAATACAGAAGTTATAAAAGCCTAATGTCTCAACATTTTAGGCATCTTTTTGTCAGCATTTCCCATCACCAACAGTCAATAAAAGTCTATCAAATTCAAATGAATTCTACAATTCATTTGGAACTCATATCAATTTAATTTGCACACTTAAGCCAGCCAATACTAAAAATCTATTGTAAATGGGATTTTAAAACTTGCCTGTATTTGCATTAAAATAACAGTTAATTTCTCCTTTAAGGGTCTAGCTTTCTGAACTTGAGTAGCTTCTTTATGAAAATATGCTTAATTTCAAATCAACCTCAGCAGTTCTAAAACTGTGAGTTGGGACCCAAAGTGGGCCATGACTCTCTTGCGGGAAGGTTGTGAGGCCATGACTGAAGAAGAGAAACAGTGTGAGCTGGGAAAATAGCTGAGGAAATCTGTATGGCCAAATTGGATTTGCTTCTCTGTAATGTGGCAAATAGCCATCAAATACAGCCTTTTGCTCAGCAGCTACATATTTATAAATTCTAAACATAGAGACCCAATATGGGGTAGTGCCTAAGAGTGTTGGACTAGTATCTGGAAGACCTGGGTTCGAATCCTCACTCGTGCTCTGGAAGTTCACTGGATGAGCTTGGGCCAGTCACAATCTCTCAGCCTAACCAACCTCACAGGGTTGTGAGAATGGTGTAAGCTGTTTTGGGTCCCCACTAGGGAGAAAGGTGGGGTACAAATGAATCAATTAATAAAATAACAACAATATTACATAAATTTGTTCAGTACTAATGCACGATTCCTATACTTTATGTTGGGGAGGGCGAAAGTTACATGAAGTTATTTAGCAAGAGGTTCCTGAAAAGTGATGTTTAGAAGTGGCTTCCAGTTCAAATTGTGGAATATATATTTAATTTGTCAGCATGACCCCATGTTGTTAATCAAAAAGTCGGGGGGGGGGGTCTGCCCAGGACTAGAGTAGGGTTTTCTGCAAATAAAGAGAAATCTCCAGGTTTGCAGTAAAATATAAAAACTTTAAAAAATAAAGTAAGGTTTTAAAATCTCTACAGGTTTTTTTTAATATAAAAGGTGTATCCATGTACAGATACTGCAAAAAAGAGAGAAAAAAAGAGTGCTCATGTGCAGTTTTGAAATGTGTGAAGCCACGGCCAGGACTTACCCTGACAACACCTTCACGGGGACCAGGCATGGGGGAGTGTCAAGATGGAACCATGTGGTCCTCTGCTAACCACAGGGTCGAGAACTCAGTCCTGGGGTGGCAGGAAGATGGCCCCCTGTGTGTAGGGCTTGTGTTAGGTGGGGCGGGCCTGTGGGCAGTCCCAGGGCTTTGCCTGCCTTGCCCTCCCCTATTTAGAACACCTCTGCTGAAAGCTCACCCCAGATTTTCACAGCTCTTTAACAAGATCTTTTTATCCTTTTCTCTTGAATAAACTTTGGTTCCATTATATTTTAAAATAAAATGGCTAGACTGTAAGATATTAAAGGGAGAGCTTAAAACAGCATGCGGGATTCTATATGGACAGTTGCCAAGAAAGATATAAGCCCTCATCCAATGCTTACAATCTTCCAGAAACTGTGCTAACTGTTCAAAAGGTCATTTGCAGGTATTTTGTTCATTCAGTGGGAGGTGAAGGTTGTCTTATCAGCCCTAGTGATCTTTTCCCCGTGCACTGAATTGTTTTGATCTTTTAGTTTGTTGCCTTGGGCCCCAGAGGGAGAAAAGCCAGCTAGAATTAAAAATAAAATGAAATAGATATTCCTCCATGTACAAAGCAAAACAGTGTAAGAGTTTGCATGACCTATACTGAATTGATAATGCATATTGTAGCAACAGGTCTCAACCAGTAACTATTCTTTGAAGCTTGTGAATTTCAGTGGGGAAATGGATTGTTATCAACCAAGAAAAGCAGTAAAGTAGCTCCTTTAGGTAGCAGTTGTACTGGAGAGTTGTTCAGAGGTTAGTATGGAACAGCCACTGGGATCATAAACCATGCCCTCATAAATTCAGGTGGGTGGTCACATTGGTCTGAAGCAGCAGAACAAAGTTTGAGGCCAATGGCACCTTTAAGACCAACAAAGTTTGATTCTGGGTGTCAACTTTTGTGTGCATGACAGCTTATACCGAGAATAAAACCTTGTTGGTCTTAAAGGTGCCACTGGACTCCAAACATGTCCTCATATGTACATTGCATGGCATATTCTGCATACCATACTCTCAAATTAAACACAAGAAAAGTTTTTGTCTCCTTCCTGTCATAGCTGAATTAATTATACTCAGAACAGAAATCTTTGTAACTTCATATTCTCTCCCATTTAGTTTACTGTCATTAAATTCGTTTCATGCAGGACTACAATTTAGAACCTTCTCCCCTAAAATACTACTCCACTAGGACCATCGATTTAAAATTATAACTAGGTTTCACAACTATGTTCAAGTTTTAAGTCATGGAAGTGCCAGAAAAAAACCACCCAAAGTTTTGGATTCAAAATTATTATTAGAGCAGCCTAGGCCCGGAAATATAGTTCACTTTAAAAAATCCTTTAGATTATTTTTTAAAAGTTAATTTGAAGAGAAGGGTTCCTAGTACCTGATATTATTTTTTCTAAGACATGATTCTGAATAAAATTGCCAAATATACCAAACAGCAAAATTCTGAATCATATAAGCACATTTGTTATCTGCCATTAGCACTCTATCGGGGAGCCACAAAAGTTTGAATTCTACCTATAACTAGAGTTGCCAGGTCTCCCCTGGACACTGGTGGGGGATGGGGGATGGGGTTGCCAGCTCTAGGTTGGGAAACTCCTAGAGATTTGGGGTAGAGCCTGGGGAGGACAGGGAGCTCAGTGGGGTACAATGCCATAGAGTTCTTCCAAAGCATCCCTTTTCTCCACAGGAACTAATCTCTGTAGTCTGGATATGAGCTGTAATTCCAGGGATCCCCAGGTGCCACCTGGAGGCTGGAATCCCATGAACTGAGTTGCAGAACACTTACCTACAGGGGCGATAGCAACAGTTCTCAAAGTACCCTCCCTTAGATATAAAATTTTCAAGATTCCATAAACATAAATTGGGGCAAACAAACTACTAACATTCTGCCTAACAATTATCACTCTTGCATGCAATCAAACCAGTTATGACAGCTCCCGGCTTCCTTTTTTTCTTAGCCAAGCAGCTCCTTTTTCTTTTTCTTTGTTTCTCTGTTTGTCCCCCCAGGTGTTTAAACATATGTAGAGATATTCTGACACAGCCTAAAATGCTAAGGAACCAATACTCTTCGTTGGCATATATCTGATTATGGCACACAAGAGGCTGATATTAATTCACAAAACAAAAACTGTTTTATTTCATTTTTATGGGGAAATGGTCAAGTGAGACTGTAAGGGGGCTTCAGTTTTAAACTTGGCAGGTGGAAAGGCAACAGGAATGAGGAAAACTTCATATAACTATATACAACAGATAGTTTGCCACAAAAATGTATCTGTTTTGTTCTACTGACAGGTGTTTATAACTGCGAAGAGACATCACTCAGCTGTCACTCCTTAGATAAACAGGCACAAGCTTATTGGTCACAAAATAACTAAAGTCTGTGGAGACAGAAATATACACAAAGTTCCAATTTTTCTCCTTTTAGCACTTGATAGGGATCACCCCTCCCCCGGTTTCCTAGGAGCTATTTCCCTAAGGGAAGGATTATCTGTTCCACTTCCCTATGTCAGGATCCTCTTAGATTCTTCCCTCTTCTCCCTTTCATTAATCCTCCCATCTTTTTTTTAACCAACGCTTTCAACTGCCACTCCCTCAGATAAACAGTAGAATTCCATCTGAACCCCATCAGGTATAATGCATCAGCAGTTAGTTGTCTGCCATACCAGTGAACAAGAAAATGGAGGAAAGCATGCATTAATGTTCTTTCATTAAGAAGAAAAGGAAACAAAATGCAAAAAAGATATGTCGGTATGTGTAGTAGTATACACTTCAAAAACTATTTTTTGTTTTGTAATTTCAAAATGGGAATGATTATGGTTTTCACAAAATGTTAGTAGTGTGGATATCATTTCAAGAATATTGTTTCCATTTCAGGAATACTGAGAATTAATGGGAGTAAACCTAGCCTCTGTCAGACACCATTTCTACCTCCCACTGAAATCAAAGTGGGTAGATCTGGTTTCTGGACACCAGGTCTTCTGCTCATTGAAAACAGTGGAAACCAAATAAATCCCAATATTCCCAATATTTCAGGGGAACTGAATTTTTGAAATATCGAGAGTGCCTTGCTATGGGTATTTCTGATTTGAAATGAACTGGTACTGTTTCTGAAATACCCTGGATATGTGCACTCAAATGCCAACCTGCTTGTACATAAACTCATGCAAGGCTAATCATGTTCCAACCCCCTTTACCCTGACAACGGAGGGTGAACTGTCACTCTGTGCTAACCAGATAAAAGATACACTTCGAAGGATAAGAAAGGAGTTTCTTGCTGCTTAGATTCACAGCAACTAAGTAGTTCTCCTTAGTAAAACCCACTACACATTCTGTGGAAAGATATTGCCTAGTTAGTTGTAAAAGAGAAGTGTTATCATGAAAGCTTATCTGTAGCTAAGATTGCCAACCTCCAGGCCAGGCCTGGAGACCTCCCAGAATTTCAGACTGCACCGATCAATTCCCCTGGAGAAAAAATGACTGGGAGGGTGGACTCTGTGGCATTATACCCTGCAGAGATGCCTCCTCCAAACCCCAGGCTCTACTTCCAAATCTCTTTCTTCTCTTTTGTGGCATCATAGAAAGGATACATGAGTAGTTAAAGATGCTTAGAATGATGTAGGGGAAGGGAGGAAAATTTGTAGGTAGGTTTTGGAAGCTGGTATATAAACAGTGACACGGGGTCAAGCCAAGAAATCTTCTCTAGAGACACTCTCAGGAGTGAGCCACTCCCAGGAAGGTCCAAGGGATAGGCCGCAAAAACACTATAAGCTGGTGAGTGTAGACATGAGCCACTTCCTTTAGTGCAATGGCAAATACCAAAAGAAGCAGAAGCAAAATGAAGGTAAAGATCAGCAATACAACTAGTTACCACCCCAGCAGCAGGAGTTCCAGCAGCAGGGCCAGAACTCCAGAAGTCCTCCCACTGTTGCCCGCCAAGCACCAAAAAGTACAGTGCATCACTACCTGAGACAGTGTTCCATCTATACCTTGTGGTTAATAGCCACTGATGGACCTCTGCTCCATATGCTTATCCAATCCCCTCTTGAAGCTGTCTATGCTTGTAGCTGCCACCACTTTCTGTGACAGTGAATTCCACATGTTAATTACTCTTTGGGTGAAGGAGTACTTCCTTTTACCTGTTCTAAACCTACTGCTTATTAATTTCATTGAGTGTCCATGAGTTCTTGTATTGACAGAAAGGGAGAAAAGTACTTCTGTCGCTTCTATATCCCATACATAATTTAGTAAACCTAAGAATATAAGAGAAGCCCATCCAGTCCAACACTCTGTCACACAGTGGCCAAAAATACCAGGTGCCACCAGGAGGTCCATATCCACACTACCAAAACCTCTATCATGTCTCCCCTCGATCATTGTGTCTCCAGGCTAAAGAGCCCTAGCCTCTTCATAGGGAGGCTTAATTATTTTAGTTACCCTTTTCTGCACCTTTTCAAATGCTATATCTTTTTTTATCCACAGTGATCAGAACTGTACACGGTATTCCAAATGAGGCCACACCACAGATTAATACAGGGTCAATATGATAGCTTGCTGATTGGGTTTCAACCCCCTTCCTAATAATCCCCAGCATAGCATTTGCCATTTTTATTGCAGTGGCACACTGACATCTTCAGTGAATTATCTACCATGACTTCAAGATCTCTCTTCCTGGTCAGTTACCACCAATTCAGACCCCATCAACATACATATTATAGTTGCAACATGCATTTGCTCACATTGAACCACATTTGCCATGTTGATGCCCACTCGCCCAGCCTCGACATATACCACTGGAGTGCCTCCTTGGTTCTCACCATCCTGAACAACTTACTGTCATCTGCAAACTTAGCCATTTCACTTACTCCCAACTTCAAATTATTAATGAACAAATTAAAAAGCACCGGGCCTGGTACCAAACCCTGCATACCCCACTGCTTACCACCTTCCACTGTGAAAACTGCCCATTTATACTCACCTCTGTTTTCTGTTTCCTGTTAATTAACCAGTTTCTAATCCACAAGAAGATTTGTCCTCTTATGCCATGACTGCTGAGTTTACTTAGGAGTCTTTGATGAGGAATTGTAGTTTTAAATAGTCTCCATGTTTCTCGAAGAGATTTAAACTTCCTTACCTTTCTTTTCAGTTTTTTCTTCACAATATTGTTTGTTACCCTCTCAGCAGCCAGTCCTAATCCATTTCCCTCTAGAACAGTAACATCTACCACTTCATCTCTTAGAGATAAGCCATCCCGAACCAAAGACATTTAATCTCCTGTTGGCTTTCTCCCAGGATTTAGTTTAAAAACTGCTCTGCCACCTTTTTGATTTTAAGCGCAAGCAGCCTGGTTCCTTCTAGGGACAAGTGGAGGCCATCTTCTTTGTACAGGTCCTGCTTGTTCCAAAAAGCATCCCAGTCCCTAAGGAACTTAAAACCTTCCTCCCTAAACCATTGTCTCATCCATGCATTAAGACTCCTAATTTGTGCCTGTCTAGCTGGCCCTGCTCATGGAACAGGCAGCACTTCTGAGAAGGCTACCTAAATTGGAGGTTCTGCCCTTGAGTCTCCTGCCAACGAGCCTAAATTTTTCCTCTGTGACCACATGACTATATTTTCCCACATTGTTGGTGCCAACATGTACCATGACCACTGGCTCCTCCCTAGCACTGTCTACCAACCTATCTAGGCCACCCTATATAGTGTGTTTACCCTTTTAGCAATGTGGAGAGACTAGTGCCCTAGCTTCCCTCATCCTGATGCTGAACTCACATGTCTGCTAAAGTCACCTGTTTACTTCCTTGTTCCAGACACTTTGTCACTGGAGCTGGGCCTGCTACCTCGCAGAACTGGGGCTTGCTCATAGGAGCCTTAAATAAATAGCTGAGGCCAAACCTCCACACCTCATTGAAGCCAATCACACTGATTGGGAGCTAACCAATAAAGGAGTATGAGTGAGTCAGCCTCTGGTTGATTAAAAATAGTTACTGCTGAAAGAGAGCTGCTCAGACAAGAGCTCCTCTCCTTCCCAGGCTGCCTTTTACTTCAAATGCTACTTTAATTTCAAATGTTAATTTACCCCTTCTAAACTTGGATTAAAGGGGACTCAGT